>NC_056730.1:223360712-223560712 GCF_019279795.1 Protopterus annectens | reverse complement strand
CTGTACTGCTGTGAAATCACACCTCATACACACATGCCATGGCTATAGGCAACCTGCATTAGACAGGTTAGGAATGAACATCACACCCTTGTCCCCCCATCCCTACAGGGAGATATGCACATCAACTGCACCCCTCCTCTCATCAGTGGTGAGCAGGTACATATTACCTACTGAAAGGAAACAACAGCAAGTCTCCATTGGGCCTGATAACTTCCCTGTCTGCATATTACATGAACTTGGGCAAGTACTCACAGTTTTCTTACACACCATAGTCAAACACAGCCTCGGCAACATCCACACCACATCCATATGGAAGATGGCCACTATCAACCCTCTACACAGAAATGAATGGGGAATAGATGTTTATGCAATTAACTGTCTATCATTGCGGGAATATGACACATCAGAGCCAGAAGTGCAATGCAAGCTAATATTGTGCTGATAGATTACACGGATATGGTATAGTTATGAGTGCTGGCAATAAATATCCACTGTTGATGTGCAATTTCTGTCTATACTGTTGACAACTGTATGAGGTGCTATGATGTGTTTCACTGTTTATGTCTTCCCAGGCAGGATGCAGCATGCCATAAATTCACCCTACAATGCAGCAGAAACACCTTCAATAATTGATGTTATTGTCAACCATTATGACATCATGTTTGGCTGTGATCAGGAACATCTGCAGGAGCAGACCGCCCTGTGGAATGATCTAGTATACAGGGTAGATGATGTCGGCCTGCACACAAGAACCTATGAGCAGGTCTGGCATTATGCTACCAACCTCATACATAATGCCCAGTGAAGGACTGCTGCCATAGCCAGAAAAGCAACAGCCACAGGTGGGGGCCCAGTCTTGCAGGCCTCACTGATACCAGTGGACAGCTCCTCGTCAACCTTGGTGCACCTACTTGAGGCTAACAACATCTTGCTAAATCCAGTATTGTAGATGTGGGTGCCCCCCACACAATGGATGAGGAGCATGCAGGTAAGGCCCTAGTGCACATTAGTAGAGTACTTTAGCATACTTTCTTGTATCTGTAGAGTATCTACATGTATATGTCAGATAAGATAGTACTTGTATATGGGGTTTGGTAATGCACATAAGTGCACATCTCTGGTGATGGGCAGCATATTTCATAGTATTGGGGTTTGTATCTGTAGAGTATCTACATGCATAGCTCAGATAAGTAGTTGTGGACGGGGTTTGGTAATGCACATAAGTGCACATCTATGGTGCTGGGCAGCATATTTCATAGTATTGGGGGTTGTACTGTTAATGTGCAGAAATGCTGCTTCCCCCCTGTACCAAGGCCACATGTGAGTCTGCTGACAGTACCTCTCTCCCACACTTATTTAGCTCCCTCTGGTCTACAAGTGAGACAGCAGCCTGTAGCTAGTGAGTATGTAATTGTTTTGTTGTGCTTTGCCAATACACACCTAGACATATTGCTTGATGTCCATGTTCACTTGTGGTGGTGTTAACTGTAGTGGATCACAGTGGTCACCACGGGGACCTGTCTGAAGGGTTATGTAACATTCTTGCAGCATATCTCACAAACTGTCAGTGCAAGATGTCTGGACATAGACCAACAAACTGGAGGGACACATGGGTTATGATAGAGACATGTATGACACATTAATCCTATACAGTGGATACCACAGTGTATATGCCCCTGTCAAGATGCAAAGTGTTTCTGATATATACAATGAGACATCACAGTATTACATTCCACACCTTTTCCAACCTATAATGTGACCATAACATGAACAATTAACTTGTAAAACCCAACAATATGTTAGGCCACCAAATATGGGCTATACAAACCTTACAATATGATGGATGCATATGTGTGCACACCCTCCATGTAACACATTGTATGAGCAGCTTGTGATGTACTTACAGCATTCACTCTGCTTGGGTATACACCTGCCATCAAGTACAGGCACTCAATGTAACAACAAATAACAGTCCACTGTTGGAGCGGTGTATTCATGACATTTGCTCAGTTGCCTGCATGTCTCCTGGCAGCCATGGCTTGCACACATCTTACAAAGCATCATAGGGCTCTCATATTTGAAAAGTATCAGTCAGGCATAGTGTACAACAACATTAACACAACATTACATATACCATGGAACACAGTGGAGACAATCATCAAAAGTTAGCTTAAATATGGAACAAGAGTGCAGTTGAAAACAACCAGATGTCCTTCCAAAACAGATGGAAGGATATGTTGAGAACTGATCAGGAGGCTGCCAGGAGACATGCAGCAACACTGAGGGACTTGCAGGATTCTCTGGCAAGTACTGGTTGTGTAGTACATGTGGCAGCACTCGCCTGGATTCTGTATAAGTCTGGCCTATGGGGTAGGGTCAGTAGATAGAAGCATTTACACATGCCAAACACCATGCTGGTCTGTATACAACTAGCAAAACATAACATCAGGTCCCCCAAAGGCATGTGTTGAAATGTATAATGGTGTAATGAGACCAAGGTTCAAATGTACAGCCACTATTCCTAAAGATACTTGTGGTGCACAAGAAACACCTCACTTCACCCGAAGACCATCATCCACATGTTGAAGCTCACTGGTGGCAGTGCCCTGCTTTGGAGTTGCTGTTCATTAGCTGGAACTAGGTCTGTAAGCATGGTGGAGGGAATTATGAACAGTTCAAATAACACTCACGTGTGGGTCAAAGCTGTTAAGCGTTTGCAAGATGGTTGAGGATGGGGAGGGGTTTCAGCTTCCAACACGACAATGACCTGAGGCATACATCCAAAGCTGCCTAAGAATACCTACAACTGAATATAATCAAGGGTATGTATTAGGCCAGACAAAGACCAGACTTAACACCAATAGTAAACCCCCAATGTGACATCCAACATCTGTGCACATGAGCTGACCTTGCCAGCTGACAGAGTTGGGGGACCTTTGCAGGGAAGACTGTCCAAATAATGCCAAGTCAATATGTGCCATGCTGATACTCTCCTTCCCAGGAAGAGTGACTGCTGTAGTTCACTTAACGGGTGTTTCAAAGAAGCATTGGTTTATGGGTGTCCACACCTATGCAGCCACTGTATCGTACACATCTCACTTAGTATATTTTACAACTAACACATCTGTTTGTTTCTTGATTGGATTGCACAGGTCATATGTCACATTTAAGGAGGCTAATGTTTTTGAATGCAGTATTGTGGTCTCATTTTATATGATACAAGAGCTTGCCATGTTAACAGGAATGTGTATAGTTATCATATCTACATTAAGCTTAGAAGGTTGTTGGTGTAACAGGATTTGTTTGAATATACATTCACTGCTGGTGATGAGGACTGCAAATCAAATGTATGTCATTAATTAGTGACATCAATGCTCATATGATCCCAATTATGTGTCAGTCAAACAAACAGAGGTTGTGAGGAACAGAGCAAACATATGTGCCAGACATCTACACATTCTTCAATGATTTGTACAGTTGTGAGGTATGGTCTACAGTAGTTGCCACTGTGCAATACAAGTAAACAACAATAATGTGTACATGTGTGCAGTGTGTGCTAGGGGAATGGATGTCACCTACTGACAGTACTCATGCATCCCAGAGATGTATATTGTTAGTAACAAGGATTGAGAATGGCTGCAATGCATGTAGATGAGGGCTGTGTGTCATGCATGTCACCTTTTAGGTAATGTGAGGTCTGTGTAATGGTTTTGTGCCACATCACCTGTAAGTCTCTTTGCGCATAACTGTGTGCATGGCAGCCAACCATAATGTGCAGGTATTCATTTACACTTATTGTCTTCCCCTCACAGGTGGCAATGTGGGTCGGGGTCCCTTCCACTTGGGAACTGATGTCAGTGTCTCCACAGACTTTGACAATGATGATAGCCATAGTGAGGCACAGGCAGGGTTGTCAGGGGCTGAATCTGTGCCATTGGTTTGCATCCCACTGTTGTCCACCCCAACACCACACACAATCACAATGCCCACACGTACCCCATCACCAGTGGCCATAGATGATTGACAGTTGGCAGGTGGTGGCATGGTGGGACAGGCAAGTGTGGTGACTATGGCAAGTGTGTCTGTAGACATCAGCCATAGCCAGATAACAGGTGAGGTCCCACACAGATGGATGGGCAGGGGTGCTTGAAGGGGGACTGCTGCCCATCATGTCCTTGTCACAAGTGCCACAGCAAGTGTCATCAGCCGCATCTTTTGGACCATTGTGGAGGCACTGGCATGCAGTGAATGTAACACAAGACAGCTTCTCAGGGTTGTGAATGCCACTCTTCCTGCTATGTGTGACAACCTCCATGATCATGCTGATGCCCACCATTATTATGCTGAGGTCATGGATAATTGGTTGGGTGAGATGGTGGGAATCCTCGATCGTGGAATGTCAGTCCTTGAATGTGGAATGTATGTTTGTGATAGAGCATGTGGTGGGAGTTGTCCATCGGCTATGCGGACATAGGACAGCAGCACAAACAGCTGAGGTTCAACGTGGCCATGCAGCGTCTAGCTCCTGTAGTGGCAGTACCAGCAGCATGACTGCAGGTGGGGTCGCATCCATGCCACAATGCAGCAGGCCATGGGCATGTGGTCCTGGCCGGTCCCAACAGGGACGCGGATCCAGCAGACAGTGGTTGGGGAGTAGTACTGCATCTGGACTTGTGCCTGGTCATGCCAGTGGGTCCCCTGGTAGGCCAAGTTCTCATGTCTGTGGCCAGAGACAGTGAACTGCACACCCTGCCATGCATGGTCCACAGCTGTCTAACATACCCCTGTGTAGGGCAGCCACATGGCATGACTGTGTGCATCCATACACACACATACATCACCATCACATGCAGATCACCTCCAGACTTACACACACCACCTTTGCGCAGCCCATTTAATGAACAACCCCCAAACAAACACACATGATGTCAACCAAATGGCCCAGTCTAGGCCTCTGGCAAACTCACACCACACCCTGTGCATATGATGATACCTGTGCCACATCCCTGTCATCTATACCATCGATGCAGGGACATGCTAGTATGGATCTGATGCACATGGTGAGTTTAGTACAGTTTACCAATGTAATGCTGTGTAACGTCTTGTCAGTCAGCATGTTTAATGGTAAAGTCAGAGTGTGTAGCTGTCCAGCCATGATGCATTATTGATGTTATTAATGCTGACAGAATGTGGTCTCCATAATGTATTCTGTTTGCCTTCTAGGTGTCTGTGTGTCAGCAGGATGTGGCCCTGCAGATATTATCTACAAGGAGTATGGCAGTGTGGTAACACATTGAGTGTGTCATATCCAGGGTACAGCTGTACACAATTACCAGGTCTGTATAACAGTTTTTGCATGTGCCATGTAGCTTATAGGGTTGAAGGGTGTATACAGGTAAGTGTATGGTGCCTCACATCAGCAGCTTTTGTACAGTGGACAATGGTAAGTGTAGTGGGTGGAACAAACCTCATATTTGTAAATCCCACACACACAGAAGGTATTGTGTTGAACCAACACACAGAATATTGCTCACACACACACACATACACACACACACACACACACACATGCACACACGCACACACACACACACACACACACACACACACACACACACACACACACACACACACACACACACACACACACACACAATCACAATTGGCAGTGTTGAGTTTGAAATCCCTACTCATCTAGATAGTGGTAGTAAAGTATAATGCAGTTATCACAGGTGGCACAGAGCTCATAGTGTATTGAGTTTCCAAAGTACATGTATAGTGAGTAACATCACGTGCCCTTGTAAGGTATGGAAATGGGTAGTGTAATGGGTGTGACAGGTCTCATACTAATGTCATACACAAGTGTACACACTCCCAAACACTGCTATATACACCAATGCACACACACACAAGTGTGCCAGTACTGTGATTAAGAGCCCTGCCTCTCTAGCTGCTCCTTCCATACTGTTACATAGCTGTTGCACACAGCACAGGGCTTATAGGTCTGCAGAGTGTGTATAGATACCTCTACAGTTGATGTAAAAAGCAGCCCTCATACAGTGGAACGTAGGATGTGTGCTGGGAGTATGATGGCCTACAATTGTAATACTTGGCCAACCAATGGATATATTCCTCACTCAAACACACACACTCAGGATACAAACTAAAGAAAACAAAAACTACTAGAAAATATGAACAGACTGAGGGACAAAACTAAACCCGACAAATAAATCCATTTAATGAAGCGCTGTTCGTTATAGTGATATGGTAACTTTATCAGATACATAAACACCTTTACAACATTATAAACAACATTAAGGTCATATGATCACAAACACCAATCAGCTAACTACCTACCATAAATCTAACCACATTAAAATAAAAATAAATTGGTTGATAACTAAAATATTTCAATTAATATAAAATTATTTGACACATAAAAAAAGAATATTCCATACGAAATGCTTAAGGAACATCGAGTGGATACTTTCAGAAACACACACATATGGACCATAAAATACTTGACATACTTTTTAAACCTTTATCTATTCAAAGTCTTTAATTTCAATAAACAAGCTATATTGCAAGCTTCATTTAAACCTGGGGTATGAAAAGCATTTAATACTAACCGTCAGAAAAGCTGAAGTTGTTCTAAATACAATGAAGTGGGACCACCCCTCCTGTCCACCTGCACTTGATCGATGGCTTTAAATGTAAACGTATGTCCCCCTGTAAGTGTCTTGCTAGAGCATTTTCATTTTTATTTTTCTCGATTGCATAGGCATGCTCATAAATTCTATCTTGCAGTCTACATTCAGTTTTTTCAACGTAGACTGCTGCTCAAAATTTACACTTTGCTATGTATACCACAATTTTTGAATTACATGTCAAGTTGTAGTGGAGGGTGTATTTTTTATCATCAGTTAAGAAAGATCTCCCCACTGTGATAAATTTACACCATCTACACATACCATAAGTATACATTCCTGCCTTGCTACTAGCTCTTCTTGGATTATTACTTTCCAGAATATTTTTTTTAATTACTACCCCTTCTAAACACTATTTTTGGGGGTACACTCAGTTTTTCTACCAACCCCTTACCTCGACTAATTAGTTTGTAATTTTTATATATAATGTTTGATACTATGTAACTATCCATATTAAATGTAGTAATAAAACTAATCCTAAAATTTGGTTGGATATCTGTTTGTGGGTGTGTTTGATCCTGCATTTTTGGATCTGTCATCTCACCTCCAACAAGTACTTCCAAATCCAATGGGGGGATATTGTGGATAATGGGTTTAATACTCCCATTATTCCTTTTCCATTGTACTTCATCAATTAAATAATTAATCAGGATGGTAGGATACCCTCATCTCTGAAACATGTTACTTAAATAATCACATTCATTTGTGAAGTCTGATTCAAGAGAGATCATTCTTGTTGCTCTAATAAGTTGTCCTTTAATTACTGATCGTTTTTGTGAAAATGGGTCTGCACTTGAAAAATGAAGGAAGGAATTACAATAAGTTATTTTCCTATATATTTTTGAAATAAACCTATGATGAACAAAATCCTTCATCAACTTTACATTTAAATAATTGATACTGTCATAGCTAAAATTGAATGTAAATTCCAAGAATCCAATTGTACTATTCAGATAGTTAACAAACATCTGTGCTTGTAAAGCATCCCGTTTATAAATAAAAAAATGTCAGCCAAAAAATACATGTAGAAAATGATGCTCACCATGTGCATGCCAGTTGCTACACCCGTCATTTGAAGATAGAAGTCTTGATCGAACAGAAAATAATTGTTAGTCAAAATTATATCTAGTAGTTCCTCTATTAGTCATATTTCTGACACAGGTGCCCCTTTTGATCCTAACATAAGACTCACCCATTCAATACCTTCCTGATGTAGAATTGAGGTATAAAGATCTTTCAGGATACTGGTCTTACACACACACACACACACACACACACACACACACACACACACACACACACACACACACACACACACACACACACACACACAAACACACACACACACACACACACACATTTGCCAGGACTGAGATTCATAGGATCAAATGTTCATAGGTGTGTATCAGACTAATGGGCATGGAGCCATGACAAGCCTAGCCCATGGGAGTAGCCTGGCATCATGCAACCTGACATTTTTTCCCAGTGTGGCTATCGACTTTTACCACTTGAGCACTGGCCACAGTGACAGTTAAATTCCCCATCCACTCATCCAGATTTCACTGGAAGAGGGCCAGAGAGGTGCTCTGACACATATGTGACATATATTGCATTACATGTCCACTCACTGGGTTATGTACCTGTTCCCCGGCATGTTCTGTTAATTATGGTAATGAGTTTGAGGTATCCATGGCATGTGGTGCATACAGATTACAGTTTCACTTGATATGGCATTCCTAACACAGCTAGCCGCACATGGCATTGTCAGTCAAGCATGAAGTGCCTGTAAGTAGCCAAGATGTGGACAAGATTACTTGGAGGTATTACAGTCTGTCCATATAGGACAGTTGTTTGCAGGCTAGGGTCCTGTTTGTGAGATACACTTGCAGCCTCCACGGTTGTTGCAGGAGTCGTGTGAGCTACATGGCAAATGGGCATTGTACCTGCTGGTTGGTCTCATGAGGAGAGAGTAGATAGAGACATTGACCTCTTCCCTACTAGATGACCCACCTTTACTTATGAGATATGCCACATAGAAGTTATTTCTGTCCACAGTTGCAATGCGGTGGCCATAAGAGAGGTCACTGTCAGCCTGTGTTCCCAGGCCTGTTATAAGGACTTCTGTGTCCATTGGACTACCAGCAATGTGTTAATTTATGGTAAACACATTGATTCCACATGGGATTGTGACACATTTCTTTCCATTCAGCCTAAGGCCAGTGTTCTGGCAAAAGTCGGGTGTCTCAGTGGGGCCTTTATGCAGGATGTCAACATGATATGGGCATGTACACATAGCATCCACCTTACAATTGTCTGCGAACATTGTCAGCCAGGGTCTGTTTGTGTTGTTCCGGATGTCAGAGGCATACATGACAAACATGGGGGGACCCATAACCAGACCCTGTGGTACTCCACTCATGATTGGTTGGCAGTCTGACACGGAGTCTGTTGCCTTCACACTGTGGGTCCCATGCATGAGCCAGTTTGCAACCCACCAAGTGACATAGGGGTTGATGCCTAGATGGCTTTGTTTGTCTATGATTCCTGAGTGAGGAATGGTATCACAGGATTAGAAGACCCACCTATCTTGTTTTTGTGTCCATACTGTTACATAGTTATTTCACATGGCACACAGCTTATAGGGCTGCAGAGTGACCACAGCTGCCACTACAGTGGTTGACAACAGTGGGCCCTGTACAGTGGACATTTGGATGTGTACTGGGTGTGGAAAACCACAGTGGGACCTGTACAGTGGACATTTGGATGTGTACTGGGTGTGGAAAACCACAGTGGGGCCTGTACAGTGGACATTTGGATGTGTACTGGGTGCAGAAAACCACAGTGGGCCCTGTACAGTGGACATTTGGATATGTATTGGGTGTGGAAAACCACAGTGGGCCCTGTACCATGGACATTTGGATGTGTACTGGGTGTGGAAAACCACAGTAGGCCATGTACAGTGGACATTTGGATGTGTACAGATTGCGGGGACACACACACACACACACACACACACACACACACACACACACACACACACACACACACACACACACACACGTACTAAGATTAGAACTCCTACCTATCTATCTATGTCTACTATAGTGTTACAGTTATCAGACATGCCATAGAGCTTATACAATTTTATTTAGTCCAAACATACTTCTAAGGTGAATGACTTCAACAGGAATACTAAATTAGGGTGAAGGGATGTATGAAGGGTGGTACACAACTCAAAATGGTATAACCCACATAGTATATGATTCTTGCACAAACACACACACAAACAGTTACCAGTACTGGGATTAAAACTCCAGCCTATCTGGTTATTTCTGTTATAGTGCTACACAGTTATCAGATGTGCCATGGAACTTATTCAGCTTCACCTAGTCCAACGGTACTTCTAATGTGAATGACATCAACAGTATTACTAAATTAGGGTGAGGGGAAGTGTAAAGGGTGGTGCACAACTCAAAATGGTATGGCCCACATGGTATATGATTCTCACACACACTTGCCATTATTGAGATTAGAAACCCTGCCTGTCTAGTTATTTGTACTATATTATTATACAGTTACCACATGCACTACAGAGCTTGGACAAAGGTGCTGATAACTGCACAGCTGAGGTAAAGTATTACAGGTGGCAGATAGTCTGCCTTCAGTTTTTCTCTTAGATCTTGCTAGTTCCTTCTGTCTTGCACTTCAAATAGAATAATAGCTTTGCACTTCCACAGGTTATTGTATCAATAAGTGTAGCACACCTGGGAGCCATCAGAAGTACCCATTCCTCACAGAATTAGCCCCAGTACTTAGTAGTTATGATCACCCCTCCTGGCATGATTGAAGTGTAGTTTTCTGTGCTTTCACCCATTAAACTGGTGCACTTGTCCATTCTGAGGCACTGTTGCAACTGCCTCATGAACACAAACAACCCTCTCCTCTAAACTCCAAACAGTCAGACCTGTGACAGTTACCCCTATATCACCAAATGTGGAAATATGCACTCTACAGTGAAGGCTGCACTAGCTAGTCAAGAGGATAAGGTCAACACCTGAACCACACTATGTGGAACACATAACTTGACACAACACCCACTATGACAATCCTGACATACACTGAAAAAACATGACAGGAAGGCACTGCATACAGACTATGCTGATCTGGCCAAGATTTTTGATACCTTTTCTCAGTCAGGAATTATTGCTAAACCCACCAAACTAGGCATCAGCCTCTATATCAGTGGGTGGATTGTAACTTGGTTCACAGAACACACAGTGTGACAGTGGCAAAATCCAAGTCAGACTGGCAAGCAGTCACAAGTGTAGTCCCACAGGGATCAGTACTGGGTAGTGTCCTGTCCAGCATCTACTTCTCAGGAGTCCAGCCCAACACACAGGAACTCTGGCGGACCAAGTTCACAGAAGACTGCAAGCTGGGAGCTCTCATTAACTCCACATGTGATGCAGACATCCTACAGAAAGACCTCACTGAGACCAATGCGTGATCTGGAAACCATGGCCAGAAGCTTAACACCACAAAATGCATCATCATCCCCTTTGGTAAAACGCTCAGTTCCCAGTAAGTACCATATCGATTGAAGCCCAATGAACATTATAGGCATTATAAAATATCTGGAGACACAGGTTGACAGCAACTTATCCTTCAACCACCACATTGCCACTGTGGTCAGGAAGTCCTTCTAAGTGGCACATTGCAATACCAAGGGTTTTGCTTCCAGGCAGACAGAGGTAATGATCTTTGTCTACTGTTCCCTCATTAGACCACTCATCAGGTATTCTGGCCCATTTGCCATGTACCTCAGTAGACACCGGCAACAGCTGGAGAGGCAACAGAAGCACCTCACAAAGAGATTCCTAAGCATTAAACACACATCCTACACAGACAGACTCAGAAGACTCCAGCTATTCTCTGTGTCATAACACCTAGTTAGAGGCTATCTGTGCTTGACTTACAAAGCCATGTCTGACTCAGCTGTTTTAGACATGCTACATTTAAAGACATCCAAATTCCTCCACACCACACACTGCAGATATGTCTACCTCATTACCACAATTGCTGCAACATGCTGGTGGGACAGATCCCTCACCAAGAGACTGCACGTGCCCTGGAATACACTTTCCATACATGTCATGCAGAGCACCTTGTTGAACCTGTTTCAAAGAAATCTTGATGAGTGGATGGGTAATAGTTCGCCCCCAGGATCACTGCAGTGGCTCTACTTGATACAGGGACTGGGAAGTAACACTGGGTGCCACAATGGCAGGGCCTTCTATGGGCTAGGCTTGTAAAGGCTCCTGGGCCATTAGCCTACTACACACTAATGAACCTAGAAGGGGAATTATGTTAGCAGGACAGATAAAGTAGGGCAGTGATTGTTAAAGTTATCAAAATACTTTGTCCTACAAACAAAAACATTTTAACACACGGTTATATACACACACACACACAACATACACACACACACACATACTTGCCAGATGTGAGAGTAGAACCTCTACATAACTAGTTATTCATATCATAGTGCTACACAGTTATTGCATTCACCATAGAGCTTATGGGGCTGAGGCCTGACAACAGGGACTTCTAAGGTGAGTGATATCTGCAGGACTGCTAAAGTGAGAAAGGGGAAGTATACTGGATTGGAATGAACCCAAACGTTTTAACTTGTAAACACACACAGTTTGACATTTGCCAGGACTGAGATTATTTATAGTATAGTTTTACACAGTTATCGCATGTGCCACAGAGCTTATTGGACTGAAGCCTGATGAAAGGGATTTCTAAAGTGACTGATATCTGCAGGACTGCTAAAGAAGAGAAAGGGGAAGTGTACAGGGTTTGAATGGACCTGGAAGCTTTAACTTGTAAACATACACACACACTTACTTTGACATTTGCCATGACTGAGATTAGAATTCCTACCTAACTAATTATTTGCACTATAGTGTTACACAGTCATTGCACATGCCACAGAGCTTACAGGGGGTGAGACCTGACAAAAGGTACTTCTATGGTGACAGACATATTCAGGACTGCTAATATAGGGCAATGGGAAGTGCATTGGGTGGGGAAGGCCTGTTCATTCCTAGATCCTACTAACATTTCTCCAAGTGTAAGAGCATGCCCAGTGTGACCTTCTATAGTACATGTGGTACTCCATTCCAGGAATTGTTGTACTCCATTCCGGTTTGTTTTGTGCTACAGCCATACCTCTCGACCTGTTGGTGCAGGATATCTGGTGACAGTCTATAAAAATGGGGGGACAATGGGCCATACAGTGATTGTGACTATTTCTCTCAGTAAAGTATGGATTGTTAGGGTAACAGAGCTTGTTTTAGCAGACATCAGACATATATTCTGTTTGACACTGTCATGTATTGTTTCAGTACCTCGTGATATACCTCCTCAGATCATCACAGTGATTTACCAGAGGAATACAGGGTGGATGATGCACACACCAATATTATGGGCCGAATGCTATGTATTCTTGCACAATCCAGCCTGTTGTGGGGTGTGCCTACAAGCAACTGACTGCTGGTGCTGTGGAAACAGTCCAGCACCTTGGTGATATATTACAATGCTGGAATCTCTGTGCATTTCTGTTCTGGCCTGGTCTGATTTCCAGTCCATAGTTGGATAATATATGTCAGACAGGATCAGGGTGACAGGCAGACTCCAGATAAATTTGTAGGGGATAAGATATGTGGGGATGAGTGTCCTAGGTCAGATATATTTGCCTATAGCTACCAGTGCTTTACACTGAGGTCTGCTCAAAGGTTAACTGCACTTGGAGAGTCTTGTGTGTGTCAGACTGTTTGACCAGCCTGGAGTTGGGAGGGTGGCCTAATGGTTAAGGTGTTTGCCTTACAAGCACAAGATGCATGGTTTGAGTCTCACAAGGGATAATTGGCTAAGCTTACAATGGCTCACAAGAGCAGTTAGCTTAGTACTACCCTAAGGTGTGTGTTTGTCTGACATATATGTATGGCCCACCTCATTTTGCATGGCTGGCCACATTTTGGGGTCAGGATGTTGCACAGGATGAGTGATCAGGGAAGGGTGTCTTACTCTCCATGGGTGTGGGCCAGGGTTCTGTGGGTGCAGACATGTCACCATCTTCCAGGGTTAAGACTGCCTGCAATGAGTGCATTTCCATGTTTAGACTCCTAGCCCTGCCTGTCAACTGTACAGAGTGTCACAGAATGTCCATATTCATGACTCATATATCCTGTTGGTTACGCAAATGAGTGTGGTTTTCAAGGAAAAGTGTTTTGCAATTCATTCAGGGTTGAAGTCAGATATTACTGACATTTGGCATTGCAGTTTCTGACTTTGTACCCATCAGACATTCCATGCTACTACAATCATTCCTTCAACTGTATTACATTATTAGCTACACAAGGAGGAGCCAGGGATCTGCACACCAAATTCGAAAATCCGTAAAAAATGTCCAAACCAAGTAAGTAAACTTGTACTCAACGTTTATTTAAGCCACAAAGTCTCTGTTTAGCTTTTCGTCAGTGACTCCTCACCAACTTCCTCAGAACAGGAAATAAACACATTCAACACATCCTGTTTAAACACTACAATATAGCTCCCTACTTTTGCCACACTGCCACCTGTGGTCGGAATACAAAATTTCAATATATTAAAAAGAACATACGAAAAGGCATGAGACTATTTAAAAACATATGTAAATATAAAACACTCCCTTAACAATATAAGATTAAAAAACAATAAGTCAATAGCCAACAGGCTTGACTTAGAAAAAAGAAACAAGAAATATGTATTAAAATAAAATAAAATAAATAATTCACTTCATGGTTAATAAATTGGACCCATGATGGAGCAATGCATGTGCAAAATTTTTTTTTAAAAACAAAGGCTACTGAAAAACATGTATAATAATTTTGCACATTAACGTATGAAATAGCAAAACTACCTTATCAAACTTTTCAATTTCAAAACACAGGAAATTGACAACATGTTGTTCAAGCCTGGAAAATAGTATGCTTCCATCCTCAATTGCCAAAGCAATTCTCTGAGTTCCAACAAATAAGAAACAGGGCCCCCCTGTTATCATGCACTTTGTGAAGCTAAACCCATGCCCCGGGCACTCGCTAATGTGTTTAGCAAGTGCATTAGCCATTTTTTCTTTCTTAATGGCATATAGATGTTCATAAAGGCACTCATGCAGTTTCCGGTCAGTTTTCCCTATATAGAAAGCTGGACATGAATAACACTGGGCCAGGTAAACCACACGTGTGCTGGCACAGTTGAACCTCCCCTGGATTTTGTACTTTCTCTCTCTGATTGCAAAATAAGTTCCCACTTTCACGTATTGGCGGTATCTGCACATGTTGCATTTGAACATGCCCGAACATGCCTGAGTAGGTCTAGGTTTCCTTTCAAGGATGTTTTTTTAAGTTGGAACCTCTTTTGTAAATGACTTGAGGATTTAACCCTAAAGCTGAAGGACCTTGATTGTCTGGTGTAAGTAAACACCAATTCTTCATAATAATAGAAGCAATAGCCTCCGCATCCAAACTGTAAGTAGTGATGAAGCTGCAGGCATAAGTAGATCTAGTCCGGGTATCGTCGACCAACACACCTTGATCTGCAATAGACTTGCCCAAAATGGGGAGATATACCCCATTCTCCCTCTTGCGACTTACCTCATTACAGAGGTCTGAAATCAGATGGCCGGGATAACCCCTATTCAAAAATAGGTCTCTGATAAACTCACATTCCTTTAAGAAATCACTGTCCCGTGTCACCATCCTGGCTGCCTGGACCAGTTGGCCCTTGACTATCGACCTCTTCTGATGAAAGGGGTGGTTGCTTTCAAAGTGCAAATATGAGTTTGAAAAAGTAGGTTTGCGATGGATGTTGGCCATATAGCAACCCCTGTAGTTATCCTTAGACAGATCAATGTCCAAATAAGCAATTTTCTCCATGGAAAAGTTAGAGGTGAACCTAAGGAATTCAGTAGATGTATTAAAGCATTCCAGGATGGAGTCTGCTACTTCCCTCCCCCCTTAGAGAATGATGAAAATATCGTCCAAAAATCTGGTATACAATAGGACTTTCTCTTTAAATAATGGGTTAGGAAAGAACTCTTTTGCCTAGAATGCCATCACCAAATTTGCTACGTTGGCCCCACAAGGGGACCCCATGGGCACCCCTATCCTTTGATGGAACCATCAGTTGTTGAAGGAGAAATAATTGCATGTAAGAACTATGTCTAAGAGTTCTCTGACCATCAAAATTTCTTTGGCAGGAGCTTGTTTCTAAATCAAAATTGCTTGAATCCATTCCAATGCTACTGAGTGGGGGATAGAGGAATACAAGTCTATCACATCAATGGTCAGGAAGTGATTCTCGGTTTTGAATGGAATCCGGTTCACTTTGCCTAAAAAAGACCAAGAATCCTTTGAGATGTGCTCCTCACTGATGACATACTTTTTCAAGATAGTGTCCACAACCTTGGCTCCAGCATACATCATACTCCCCCCTAGCGCTGACCAACTGGCGCATGGGGGGATCCAACATATTCTTATGGATCTTAGGGTTACCAAATAAAGCTGGAATCTTGGGGTTGGATATAGAAATATAATTGAACACATCCAAATCTATCACCCCATTGATAAACATGTCATCATAATAAGAATGGACACGTGATATGTTCATGTTCAACTCATTTTTAGATACCTCATCATATGTCTCAGAGGCCAGAATAGCTTTCATTCTCTTAATATAGTCCTCCACATCCATAGCCACTAGACCTCCCCCTTTGTCCGGCTTTATCACTCTGACCCCTGAGTGACATAACAGTTCAAGCAAAGCCAATTCCTCCTTGGTAGTATTCAAGCCAACATTCTTCTTGGTTTTGAGAGTAGCACGAATGTCCAGGTCACATAGTTAATTAAAGACGTTGACTGAAGGAAGCAGGGGTGGATTAAAGGTGCTGGGAATGGAAAAGGCCTTTGGAGAAGAACACAGGTCCCCTAGTAGGAGATGTAAATTCAGTTTCCTGGTAAACAATTTTAGGTCAACCAACGTGTTAGCCAAATTGGCCCTGCGGGCCAGTACAAACGATAGGCCCTTAGCCAGAAGATCAACCAGAGGTGGAGGAAAAGAAAACCTGGAAAAATTATAGATCTTAAAGTCCCTTCTGGTGTTGGATATTATCTCGAAGGAAGACTGCCCCAATTTAGAAGGACCAGCCTGTATCCTGGTCAATTCCTCCTGTTCCTGGATCTGTTCTTGAACTTCCGTCCCGGAGATGGTTGGGGTGATGAGGCTGGGTTCCAAAAATTTGAGCCTTCACCTTCCAAAGGAGGATTAGTCGATTTATTGAGTGAAGCTATCTGGTCACTCCTTCAAACTGAATTATATTCAGTGGGGTCATCTGAAGGGCCCCCATCATGGCCATTATTAACCATATCAGATCTAACTTCTTCAGTTCCATTCCGATCATCTGAATGCCGAGCTAATGTACCCAAATAATTGCCTTGGAACTTAGGAGGCTTGGGATATGCTAAGCCCTCCTTATAAGCTTTAATGTCCCTTTGCAACTTTTTGACTTTGTTAGCAGTTATTTTGGAAACATGCTGGTCTATACTAGTATAGATCTGATCGTAATCAAATCTGTATCTATAAAAATGAATGTCCTTCCTGATGGCTTCATCTAAAATAGTTAGCTCCTCTGAAAGAGAGGTAACTGCCTCCTGGTAATGATGGCAGATTAAATTTAAGAGCTCAAACCCATGCTTATCAAAGAGAGAAATTAAATCTTTATGGAAGGCCGAGCCTTCCTCCAGGCCTGTAGGATACTTCCATGAACGGAGCCCTTTGGGTACTATTTTGCAACGCACACATGTTCATGATTATTAGAGCAGTATTTCAAAGGTGTCCTTCTCTTTGGACCTTTTTCACCCCATTATTCATGGCTTTAGCCAGATTTCTGGCTTTCTGACACTGGCAGGTTTTCTCCCAGCAGTTAGCATCATGGTCTTTCTTTGCCTTTTTTAGACTGTGTTATGTTGCTGTTATGGATGGCCTTTCTTTGCTTTTTTTAGACTGTGTTATGTTGCTGTTATAGACCCCATGACACTCCCTAACAGGGCTCTGTGGGTGAGGCATGGGCATTTGCCACAGGCCTGTAGGCCAAGTGTGACAGATGCAGACCATCTGTAGCAAGGCAGTGCATTCTGATATGTTCCCAGGGTGCCACCAGTGGACAACCCTGGGATGGCACCAGTAAGCTGACTGTGGGTGTTACTGATAATTGCTTTCTGTTTATGTTGAGCCATAACTCTAGTTGATGGCTGGATGCTGCTTAAGGCTAGGGACATGTTACTGTATTTTTATGGGACTATGGGGTGTGATAGATCTGTACACGATATACATTTGCAGAGACTGTGCTGATATTTGCTTAACATTTTGGTCCCATTTAGCATTGTGGTATGCCCTATCTGTCAGACTACAGGGATAACAATAGTGACCACAGGCCAGATTTCTCTGGCATAAACATTTGTGGTGTCAGACTTCTTACCTTTCAAAACCACACTGCCATTGCCAGACCTGCTGTGATATCACCGTGTAAATGTCAGTAGGTGGGGATTTCATGGATGTCGCCATGTGGGGCCTTTGTCAGACATTTCTGTATATTTTTTTTACAGCTGATCTGCTGGGTGAGGCGGGTGGTGGATATGGCACCCCCACTTTGACATCCATGCACGTGATCTATGACCCACCCAAGTTATTTGGCTCACCACATATACTGCAGTGGTATTTGTCAACTAGGGTGGTACTGCATGATGTGGGTAGGCTAGTACTGGGGATACACTTCCTGCTGTCCCACAGAGCTGTCAGCTTTCTGCTGCTATCCCAGTTAGCCACCCCATTCCCTTGTATGCTTGATCAATACCATAGATATGCTATCAGAAAATTCCACTCCATTCATTTATTTTGTTAAGGAGACTGGCTTACCTTGTGCCTGAGGCTGTTGTGAGGATGGTGCTTGAGGGCTGACTATGTCGGATGCATGCAGTACACTGCCTATACATGGTAAGGTATAGGTGCTGTGATGTTTGGCATCCATTTTACTGTGTGTTCAAATCAGAGAGAGAGATCAGTCCCTGGGGCCCAACAGTGTCAGTGTATGTGCTATGCATTGCCTCTTTGCCAAGGCCAGGGCATACTGGGCACGCCTCCATCTGCCTACAGAGGCAGGCTCAAGATGTTCTTCCTCTGAGCCTGTCTCTGTCTGTGGAGACCTTGGCAATGGTGGGGGGCTGTGTGGCCCTTCTCCATTTTGTTCCTGTTGCAGCTGTTTCCACAGGATCATATTGTGTAGCATGGCACATACTATGAACATGTGTGCACATGTGGCTAGAGAGTACTGCAAGGCTCCACCAAATATGTCAAGGCAGCAGAACCATGACTTGAGCATCGCAAACACATGCTCTATAATGATTCTGGTTTGTATGTGTGCCTAATTATGGCATTCTTGTGCGGGTGTGTGTGCATTTTTGATGGGTATCATCAGCCATGGCTCCAAAGTGTACCAGCATCCCCCACCAGCTGGCAATATGGGATGTCCCTACAGGCAAATGCCTGGTACAGCTGTGGTGAATGCCACATGTGGGAGTCATGATAGCTACCTGGGCTGCCAGCACACATGTTTGTGATAATGCCCTGGGTATCGCACACAACCTGGCAGTTGATGGAGTGGAACCCCTTGTGGTTTAGGTAGACCCTACACTGGTCACCGGGTGCAGCTTTGATGTGGATGTGCATGCAGTCTATGGCACCCAGTACCTCCGGGTATTCTGCTATATGGTGGAAGAGATGCATATTGCTGGTCCTCTCCTCACAGGTGCTGGGGAAGTGAATGCTCAGTGCCATGTTGTCGCACAATATCCAGGAACAGATGGAGTATCATGGACACAGATGCCTGTGAGACCTCCATGATATTCCCAGTTGGTCTTTGGAAAGTACCTGTAGCTAGTATTCTTAAGGCTACACATAACTTGGTATCCACTGGGATGGGTTCCCCTCTGTTGGTTCTGGATCTGAGCCGAGGACGGCACAGCTCAACAAGTTGTTGATGTATGTCCCTGTCCACCCTGTAGCACTTTACTATCTCCAGATAATGTAGCACCTGGTAGGTTACCCTGGGTCTGAACACTCTTCTCTTCTTCCTCGGTCTGAGTTGGTTGTCAGCATTATCCTCCTCACCACCCTTAGTGTCTAGCACATACTGATAAATCAGAGCAACAGCAGCCCCTAACATGTTTTGTTAGATTTGTCAGTTTAAAATTTCCCCGAATGTGTAAACCAGTGGTGTAGAGTTTGTGGGAAAAAACAGACTGAAAGGTGTTTGCATAGTACCAAAGGCAAACGTCCAGTCTGGTGGACCCCAGCCATAAACAAACTCTACAACAAAAGGAGGAAGCTACTACAAGATAGAGCAAAATCCTTAAAAGGTAAGACACCCTTGATCACTATAAGTAAAAAACTAAGAGCTCTCATAAAATCATCCAAAGCAAATTTCGAGAGAAAAATAGCTAAAGACTCAAAAGACAATCATAAGGCCTTCTTTAGCTATGTTAGAAACCTAGGAGGAAACTCCCAGATATGCTCAGAACTAGTTCAAAATGATGTGAAGATTACTGATCCTACAGACATTGCCAACATACTGGCTGACAGGTTCAGTGCAAACTTCCCCTCCCCAAAAGGAGAGATATCTATACCAAATGAGTGCAGCCCCCAAACATCTCCAGCGCCCAAGTGAGAACTGCTCTCTCCAAAGCAAAAACACAGCATCCATGGGACCCGATGGTGTCCCCGGCTGTGTGCTCCACGAACTCAATGAGGAATTAAACCCACAGCTAGGACAGCTGTTTAATCAAAGTCTTACCTCTGGATACGTCCAGGAGTGGCGCACTGCAACTGTGGTCCCACTTCACAAAGGCGGTGCCTCCACAGACCCTGGAAATTACCGCCCATTAGCTTGACAAGCCTTATCTGCAAAGCCATGGAGAGGATCATAATGGACCTCATAAATAAAGACATAGGGAATTTGCAGACTTTGGATCCAACCCAGTTTGGCTTTGTCAAAGGCAGATCATGCCTTTTAAACTTGGTTGACTTTTTGAAACAGTCACCAAAGCCATTGATGAGGAAAGGCAGTCCATACAGCCTACCTCGATCTGGCTAAGGCCTTGATACAATACCCCACTCGGGTATCATTGAAAAACTCATCAGCTTAAATGTTAACCCATACATCACAAGATGGGTTGCAAACTGGCTGAGTGACAGAACCCACAGGGTCAGAGTTGCTGGCGCCATGTCAGACTCAAAGCCTGTCACAAGTGGTGTCCCACAGGGCTCAGTCCTGGGCCCACTCTTGTTTGGCATCTACTTTTCCGAAGTACAAGCAAACACAGGAGGGTTATGGCTGACAAAGTTTGCAGATGACTGTAAACTGGGCACCATAGTAGAAAACACATCTGACACAGATATCCTTCAGAAGGGTCTCACAGAAACGGATAACTGGTGCCAGAGCCACGGCCTAAAGTTAAATGCCAAAAATGCATAGTCATACCCTTCGGGAAAAACAAGGTTACCCCTAGCTACCAAATAGGTGGCAATCCACTGAGCACAGAAGAAGTTATCAGGGACCTGGGGACCCAGGTTGATAGTAGTCTGTCATTCGACACCCATGTAGCTAAAGTAGTTAGGAAGTCCTTCTACATTGCCCACCTTATCATGAAGGGATTCTCATCTAGATCAAGGGAGGTCATAGTCTCCCTTTACTCATCACTCATCAGACCAATGATTGAGTACAATGCCCCATTCGGAATGTATCTGACCCGACACTTGCAGCAGCTGGAGAGGCCACAAAGTTCCTCACCAAAAGGATAAAGGGTCTCAAAAATCTGTCCTATGCTGCCCGACTGAAAGAACTCCAGCTCTATTCAGTCGCTTACCGCTTGCTCAGAGGTGACCTTTGCCTAACATACAAGGCCATGTCAAACCCAGATTTGATGAATATGCTTCACCTCAAAAATCTAGATCCATCAGAGCCACAAGGGCGGGAGACTTAAACCTCGACACGGCTATTAATAGGACGTGCTGGAGGGATAGATTCATCACCCAAAGACTCCCTATGCTGTGGAACAAAATCCCGGTACATGTGAGGCAGAGCACCTCGCTGGCCTTGTTCAAGAGAAATCTTGACCAATGGATGGGAGATCGCAGATATACCCCAGGAATTACCTCAGTGTCACTGCTCGACAGAGGCACAGCAAAATAATGGGTATAGTTCCCCATACTAAAGGGGTGGCGTAAGCCACAAAACAATGGGCTAGGCTTATAAATGCCCTCGGGCAGATAGCCTAGTATGAACCTATGAACCTATGAACCTATAGTAGTGTGCTGGGCTAGTGCCTGTGTTATTGGCTGATTCTGATACATTCCACCTGCCAGCTATGGTAGTTCTTCTTGATTGCCTTCTGTCTGCAGTTTTCCCTTCCCATTTCCTCCCCGTTTAAACCCTGATACATGCCGTGCATTCCCAGTGCTCAAATGTAATCAGTTCTGCTATTCCCTGTGTTTTTTTTTTTTTTTTTCTTAAGCACGCTGCACACACTCATTTAGCTAAAGTAAACACTTTTAAGCAGAACTGACCCTCCCTGGATGCGAACACGCTCTGAATTTCATGGAATAGGAAAATACAGCCTCAGACACACCCCTTCCTTATCTTTGCTTAGCTAAGGGCAAACATGGGCCACTGAGCTCCATTGTGCTTACAGTAAGCATGACATACCCCTTTTCATGTTAGCTGCTCCTCTCCTCCTGTCTACACCGTGGTGTTAGAGCACTTACATGGTTAGGTGCAGTCTGACACTTAGAAGAAATTTGTGATTCAGTATAAATCCCCTCATTTCCATACACCACTGCCTTACTCCTGAGTTATTACACTTACACTGAGCCTTTCCCCTTAGCAACCACAATCCCTTGGTATTGTTTTAATTCTGCATGCCATTGACTATAATGGCAAAATGCAGATTTCTCTCAAAATTGATTTTTCCCCCTTTTTTTTAATTTTTGTCATGATCCCATTTGTGCGCTGCTGCCCCATGCTTATATGGCCGAGATCAGCCAAAAAAAAAGAGTTTTATTTTCAAAAAATGATACTATTTTTCATGCCAATGGCCATATATTTGGCCATTAGCATGCCTAATAAATAAGATACATGCTTTATTTGAGGCTGTCATGCCTCCATTTTCTTATTTGCAGAAATGTATTCAGCTAGTAACTGAACACATTTCTGCAGGTTACACTATTCCTGCACAAACACCTGCCTGCTTGCTGAATCACTAATTCACCTAATTTGCATTGTTTTCACCAGCAAATGAGGTAATTAGCATAAGGCAGTCATGTCCATGCAGGAATAGTGTAGGAGCGCTCATGCACTTCGCAGGAACTCTTTGCTAAATCACTCGGCGGACATATTGCATGCAGCAGCTCCTGCACTATTCCTGCACATTGTGCAGGGCTTCATGAATCTCAGGGGAGGACAAATAAAAATGTAGAAGAAATGAGAATAGAGAAGACTGTCTAGCATACCTTGGGTTCTAAGTCATGCTGTAGTGACAGGTTTTGATGTTTAAGCATTTTTTTTTTGTTAAATAAGTAATGCCAAAGGCAGTCCTCCTTTATTGGGTTTGTTGCTTTTCTTTCTTGGTGTAAGGAAAAGCAGGGCTTAACCCAGTCTTTTTTAATGATTGGTACTTTTTTCTTAGGGTAAAGAGTCTGGCTACATAATGTTGCTAGAGTTTTCCCTGGCAGAAATACCTTCCAGCATAAATTTTGACAGCATGCATGCACACTTTAAGTAGAATAAATGTTTGCAGTCATTGTGTCACCTTATCTTAAATTAAAATCTTCTTTTACAATTAAACAAAGTAAGAGTGAACATCTACAACTGATCAGCCCTTAATGAAAATATGTTTTTCTTAACAAACAATATTTTGCTATGGACCAGCAAACTGTGGAGAATAGTTAATTGAAGCTCTTTCATAAAACATTTAAGTCCATGAGATTGTCTCTGTATCAGTGTCTGTCTGTGGGAGTATATATTCCTGAATTAAATAGAGTAATTAGAGAGCTCTAATTTTCATATGTTCAGGAATCATTTAACTTAACCACCCCCTCTTTACTTTCAAAAACTTAATCGTCCAATCTTGTCTTTTTGTTTTCCAAGAATATAATTACATACTTTCTTACTCTCAGTAGTTAACAAAACTTAAGTTACCTTATCTCATCCCCTGTTAGTTCTAAAATTTTATTTTACAGTCTTGCCATCTTCTGTTTCACAGGCTTGCATTCCTAATGTTATTTAAATTTTAAGTTTCACATTTTCAACCTTACTTCTTTTTAGCAGCTGACTTCATAATTAATTCTTCCTTCTTTAAAGTTGCATTTAGTACTTATGTTAGAGAAACAGCATACATTGGTAACAAAGAATTTAAAAGATAGAGCTATTTCAATATTATTGCACTGTAATTCTTGCTGTAAAAGGACATTGCAAACAGTACGACACTGTTTCAACGTGCAACAGATATTCATTACTTCCAGTTATGGATATGACTGTCTCTGAAATATAATATATTCTGAAAACTGTTGAAAAAAGGTTGTGAGCAAATTATGTAAGCATGATTGTGACAGAATACTCACATGTCCAGACCTTTGTAGAATATTGAGATTTTTGCCTCATGTATTTTATAAACAACATTTCCTTTATTATCTGTTCTCAACAATTTACATAAACAATTTGTACAACTTTTATGCCATACTATCCCAAACAGTTCTATAATTTGCAGAGTATTATTATAAAAGAAAACAAAAAAGAATGAAAGAGAAGCCTATAATATAGAGCTAATAATAAATTCAACAAACATTAATGGCTGTGTAAATTCCTAAGCAGAAATACTCCAAAATGCTGTCCATTTATTCTTATCTACAGCAGGACTTTGCCGTCTAATCAATTTGTAATGAAATTGAGGAAATGTATTTAAATCAAACGCAAAACATTTTTTTACTGTGTAAACATAAAAGGCAAAAGTGTTGCTACAACTGTTTTGATTTAAAA
The DNA here is from genome assembly GCF_019279795.1 of Protopterus annectens. Classification (NCBI taxonomy): domain Eukaryota; kingdom Metazoa; phylum Chordata; order Ceratodontiformes; family Protopteridae; genus Protopterus; species Protopterus annectens. The sequence continues at coordinate 223,535,815 of NC_056730.1, read as the reverse complement.
ATAAACTGCCCTAAGGTTCCTGCTGTTGCAACTTTTCCAAAGCATATTTTTGTTCTGTGCCTTATAACTTTTCTGTTTTCTGCCAAATCATTGAGAATTGCAGCTGGTAATCAATAACAATTATTTGAGTTTCAAACTTAATAAATGCACACTAATGCAAAACCTGTTATTCCACATACTTTCTATGATCACAAGAGCAATATTTAAAATATAACCATGATTTTGAGATTTTACCCTTTCTCCATGTGCATGTAAACCACCTAAAAATCAGCTAAACTGGAATTACCCTCTTCCTTTGTGTCTTTAAAGATAGACGGTCTTGCTTCCTCTCTATACCTGGTAGGTTTAAAGACCCCTGAATTCCACTGCTTCTTGTGAAAAGGCATTCCATTCCAATATTCATGGGCAATTTTCATAGTTACCCCTTGTCTTAAGGCTCTGTTACCTCTGTGGTTCTTCACTACTCTCCACTCTACTGCTCATTTTCTCATTTCAAATTCTGCTTGAAGCTCAGGTCTAAAGAGCCTCTCCTAATAACCTCCTGTTCTGAACCCTCATACTTCCTTTGTATTTCTTTGTTACTCTCTACTCTCATCTCATTTTGACAGTTTGACCCTATCCTGGGTTCCTGGCACCTTGTCTCGTATCTAGATAATTGTCATTCCTTACCTTTTCTGGCAACATCAGCATTTTAAGGGTGTAGGGTCCCTTATCTAGTCACATTTATCCACACTTTAGTTTGGACAGTATGCTCTACATATGGTCCCACTCGCCCTCTGTACTCACTCTGCTCTGCACTGGGAGTGGTGTATGTGCATATTGTGAACTAATGTACTCAATCTAGATTTTATGTTGATGACTGTACAAGGCTCCTCACAATTATCATCTTCCCACTGTTTCCAGAGATGTTTTAAATGTCTTTTTTTTCAATAATTACATTATGATTAAGGAAGGACACAATGCTATAACTTTCATCTTTTTATATCTAGAATTACAGACAAAGCAAATGTAATTAGGGGAAAGGACAAACTTATCAACACTTTTTAAAATGGTGGTACTATGAAACTTACAAATTCTCAAAATAATTTCCAGTTGAAGGAAAAATGAAACAAAGCTACAAAGCTTTAAAAAGAAACAAGAGCATCCCTCTGAAATCTAAACAGTTGAGAGGTAAACTGGCATTTATATATCTATATGCAAATTAAACACACAGACACACGCACACCTACCTATCTATCTATCTATCTATCTATCTATCTATCTATCTATCTATCTATATACTTAATACATACATACACCTCATTTTTCCCATCTTTACACATGGGGTTGGGTGTCAAGTCAACACTGACAATCATCTAAAGCCAATATATATATATATATATATATATATATATATATATATATTGAGAGAGAGAGATAGAAAGGAGAGAGAAAGAGAGTGTCTGTGGGATTCACAAAGCTTATTTTGCCATGCTTGAACAGTGTAGCTGCTCCTGCACAGAATACGGCCACCCAGTGATCCAGGAACATGCAGTTTTGAAGTGCACAAGGGAGCTGACACCATTCCTGCACAGAAACCCATGCAGAATGCTAATTACCTCATTTTCTGGTGAAAACCATGCAAATGAGATGAATTAGCAATCCAGGAAGCAGCTAGATAACCATGCAGGAACAGTGCCAGCTGCAGAAATGTATTCGGCTACTAGCCGAATACATTTCTGCAAAAATGAAAACAGAGCCATGACAGCTCCAATAAAGGCATGTACCCTAATTTGTAGCCATGCCAATGGCCAAATATATGGCCATCGGCATGGAAAACCTCATAATTTTTATAAAAATAAAAGATTAGTGTGGCCGATCTCGGCTGTGGAAGCATAGGGTAGCGCTGCGCAAATGGGATCGTTGGGAAAATAAAAAAAAAAAAAATAGTGAAAAGTCAATTTTAAGGGAAGCCTGCATTTTGCCATTATACTATATGGCAAGCAGAATCAAAACAATGGCAGGGAACAGTGGTTGCTTAGGGGGAAGGCTCTTGTGTAGTGCAGTAACTATGGAGTAAGTTAGTGGGGTATGTTAATGAGGGGACTTATACTGAATCACAAAATGCTTCTAAGTGTCACACTGCACCTAACCGTTTAGGTGCTCTAACACCATTGTGTAGGCAGGAGGAGCAACTAACATGAAAAAGGGGTATGTAATACTTGCTGTAAGCACATTGGAGCTACCTTGCCCGGGGTTGTGCTTAGCTAAGCACAGCTAAGCAAAGGGGTGTATCTGAGGCTGTAGAGTCTTATTCCATGAACTGAGGAGCATGTTTGCACCCAGGAGAGGGTCATTTCCTGCTGTTTACACTAGCTAACTGGGTCTGCATGGCACGCCGGGGCTTAAACCAGAAGGATATAGAGAAAAAAAGGAAAATAGCAGAACAAGGGAAATGCAGTACAAATCAGCAATATGGGATTCTACAATTCACAATGGGCCATTGAAAGCACTCAGTAATACAGCTGGCAGGTGGCTGCATAACTGAAAATGGGAGGAGATGTAAAAAAAAAAAGAAATAAAAGGGAAGAGCACAATAAAGGAGAAATGAAGTAGAAATCACCAATATGGGACTCTTGCGACTCACAATGGGCCATGCAAACCACACAATCATACAGCTGGTAGGTGCCTGCATAGCTGAAAATGGGAGGAGATGTAAAAAAAGAAATAAAGGGCAACAGCACAATAAAGGAGAAATGAAGTAGAGATCACTAATATGGGACTCTTGCAACTCACAATGGGCCATGCAAAGCACACAATAATACAGCTGGCAGGTGGTTGTATAGCTGAAAATGGGAGGTGATGTAAGTAAAAAATAATTAAAAAAGGGAAACAGCAGAATAAAGAGAATCATGCACATATTACCAGTAATGCCTCTAACACTCACAGTGGCCAAATCAAAGCCATAAGTAATATAGGTGGCAGCTGGAATGTATCATAGTCAGCCAATCATACAGGCAGCCAGGGGTGGCTCGTGGCATCGGACTGCCGGACTGCTGCCCCCTCAGCTAAATAGTAGTAATTGTTTATGTTTTATAAATAATGTAAAAAAAAATACCTTTCTTTTGTACTTTAAAATCAAATTTCGAGTCCACGACTCGGAAGTACGCGCATGCGCATTGCGCACTTTAACCGCGGTTTTAAACAGCTTTTTTTTTTTTTTTTTTTTTTTCATTGCAGCCCGGAGGAGCAATGAAGGCATCATTGTGATGCCCAGAAGTCTATGCGGTTCCAAACTGCATAGAATTGGAAGGGGCTTGGACTGCGACGTCCGCAGGCACGTCATGACGTGCTTGCTGGGCTAAATGCTGCTGATTGGTTGTCGCTCTCTCCCGGGCTTTATGTGCTGGGAAAAGAGTGAGAATCAGTCAGTCAGTTGTCGGCTTCTTTGTGGATTGACCTTTTTGGCTTTTTTAAAAATTTTTGTTAATAATTTTGTTTTTGTTTTGGCATTGATTGGATGGAATTGGGTTTTATTTATTTGGGTGGATTTTTTTGTCAGCTGTGCTGCAGGCTGCAGCCTGTGCTAGAGAGAGAAGGAAGAAAGGAAGAACAAGAAGAAAGAATAAGAAAAAAGAAAGAAAAGAAGAAAAGAACAGAGTGAAGGTGCAGAATTAAAGTAAGTATACTGTGCTGCTATTGTAAAACTGTGTACTATGCAAGCAAACTGCGCTTATTTATTAGCGGAAGACTGTGACACCTTACATGGCTCTGAGCAAGTACCTGCACTCACCTTGCTGTATAAATCAGTGCAATGTCCAGCGATGATACTTTAAACAGCTTTACATTAACTGCGATGCAGCAACTATAGAAAAGGTTATGCATTTACTAGGAATTGGTCAGAGAGGTAGACTGTGTGTGTGCTGATGTGCTGTTCTGCAGGAGGTAGTTGGGGGAACTAGGTAATGGAGCTGAAACTGTAAGTAGCAACTCTTGTACATCTGAAGACACTGGTTCCACTGACACTGTGTGCCACACGTCCTGAATAATTTTCACTGCTGCTGCTGTATATATTAATGAACAGGATGCCTACATTTTTGTCTCTGCCTCTCAAGATGAAAATTCAAACAGTGTAGATAAGACACAGTAGCTCAATCTGTTATTTTCTGTCTTAACTGGGTAATTATGTATTTCTCTGAATATTTAACTTTTAACTGTACTGTCTGACTTCTTTTTTAAGCAAATAATTTTAATTTATTCAGTTTTAAGAGCTTGTGGCAGATTTATTTGCTTAATTATTAGTTGATAAGATGGTATTTACTGTGAATGGTGACTGCTGGTATCATCTCCTGATTGGTCAGACTGTTCTGCATAGCTCTCAACCTTCCATCAACAAAATAAGAAACACCAGCCCTCACAATGTGGAACAAATGAGCAAAATATGGAACACATACTAAAATCTTCAACCAGGAAGGTCATAGGATGGTTATAATATGCTGCTTTTACTTATAAAGAAAGATCTTTTGATGAATTAATACGATTCATTTCTATTTACCATGAATATCAGTTAAAACTGAAAGTGTGACAGACTCTTTCACTGTAGATAGAACTTCGAGGAACATGATTTTTAAGACCCCAAATGAGGTATGTTCCTTGTAAAAAGGTACACTTGAAAGGCATGCTGTTCTGTTATAAATTACTACTTGTATTTATAGTTATTTGGTGTATTTTTCAAGAGTAGGAAAAGTGACTGGAGTTCTCTAGTCAGGTAATCTGTGAGTGGTGATAGTGATCTACCATTGGCCAGAGCAGACAGCTGTAGCTTTTAAAAATATTACCAGCCTTCCCTGGAAAATACACTGTGTGTGTGTGTGTGTGTGTGTGTGTGTGTGTGTGTGTGTGTGTGTGTGTGTGTGTGTGTGTGTGTGTGTGTGTGTGTGTGTGTGTGTTTTCATCTGTCCTTGATTTTTACAGAATGGTCTGGTTTCTGTCATATTTTTTGTACTGTTGATTTATGCTTATTACTCAAAGTGCCTGTTGCTCTGTGTTTAAGTAGCAATACTTTAATGACCATCAGGTAAGCTTGGCTGAGATTGCAAGATGCAAGTAAGCTTTAATAACCATACTGTTAAAGAATTGCCAACACAGAAAGCCTTTCTGCCATGTAGAGAATACTTAACTAGATAATGTATAAGCCTTGGGTATTGAAATGCATATGGCAGTATTTGTAATAAAGGACAGGATTACATTATTTTAAGAGTCTCATTACACTTGGAGACTTCCAGTCATCTCTGCAGGCTTTACCCATAAACAGAATGCCAATCGTGTGGTCCATAACCTTTACAGTAATCCTTTTAAGCAATGTATCTTGAGCTTATTTCTTGTTTGCTTTTCATTTTTTACTTTGATCATGTTTTCACCATGAAACAAGTAGATGTCAGGCAGCAGGTCTTTTTTGGATAAGGAACATTTTTACAAGTGGGGGCATCAGAGATTTTTGCTTTCAGCATGTTACTTGGTACTTTAATAAAGCTGAATATAAATTATAATTAGAACTGCAGTGCAAGAAGTGGTTTGAGTTGAGTGCTGCTTGTTTTTCTTATACTTGATTTTGACTGGCATTCCATTAATGTATTTAAAAAAAGTAATTTATTTTTTCATGCCTCACAACCTTTGTTGTTTCCATCTAGATATTAAGCTGTCATGCAACCAATGCGTTGAAATATTTTTATTCTTCTACACTTCATTTTGTCTTGATTGGACTCTCATAATGACGGTTTGGCACCCAGGGCAGTATATTTAGTTTTTGTGGTTTGCTACTACAGGTGTGTGTGTGTGTGTGTGTGTGTGTGTGTGTGTGTGTGTGTGTGTGTGTGTGTGTGTGGTAGGGAATACATCAGGCTTGAACCCTGTACCTTGTATGCAGGTGCTAAAGACCTGAATTCCCTACCCACCACCATTTGTAAAAAAAAATGCAGATTTTTGCCTCATATTTGATCTGATCTGTTCCTCATAATATCTGTGGTTTGTAAATGCTTGATATTTGATGGTGCAGTGGTAGCATTGTTGCCTCACAGCTGCAGGTTCTCAGGTTTGATTCTTGGCTGGGGTGCCTTCTTTTTGGGGTCTACATCTTCTCCCTGTGTTTGTGTGGATTTACTTTTGTGTCCCCCCATGTTACAAAGCCATGTCTGCATTATTTCTTCCTGGGCCTCTGCTGAAAATGTTTTTTTTGTTCCAAGTCAGACTGTCATGATTAACAAATGTTAAATAAAACTGACAGGCATTTGAATTTCAGACTTCAGGTTTCTGAATGTATAATTCCTTACATATTTGTTGGTGCAGTGGTAGTATTGTTGCCTCACAGCTATAGGTTTTTCTGGTTTGATTCTTGGCTGGGGTGCCTTCTGTGTGGAGTCTGCATCTCCTCCCTGTGTTTGTGTGGATTTGCTCATGTCTGCAGTATTTCTCCCTGGGCCTCTGCTGAAAATTGTTTTTGTTCTGTCAGAAGTAAAATTGACAGGCATTTGAATTTCAGACTTCATGTTCTTCAGAAAATACATAGTAACACAACCTTTTATTCTAGCAATTTTCTAAGTTTATAAGATGAATATTTGAAATTTGTCCCTATTTTTAGGACTGTATTCCCCCATTATTGGCTTCATCCAGGTTTTTTGTGCTAAGGCTGACACTATGGCAAGAACTGAATTCACTGAATATGTTTGATGGCTGTATTCCCTCATTACTGGGTTTGTCCAGGTGTTTTGTACTAAGAGGTTGACAGCTATGGTGAGAACTGAATTCACTAAATGATAGCCATTTAAGTTTCAGTCTTCCTCTCTTTTACAAAGCAGCTGATTTGGCGTAGTGGTATGTTGCTCTGACTGTTTTGCACAGGGACCTTGGCAGTAAAATGTATGGTGGTAACACAGCATTTTATTCTAGCAACTTTCCAGGATTATACAAGCAATGTTTAATGTGTCCCTGGTTTTTGGGCTTTAGACCCCCCCCCCCAATAAATTTTGTCTTTTTCCTGTTTTCTTGTGCTGCGAAGTTGAGATGAAGTTGAGTATTGAGTAGATTTTACAAGGAACTGAGAGCTGCAGGGGAACAGGTTTAGTGTTGCTTAAGTGAAGTTGGTTTGCCTTGTTAATAGCACAACAGGTTGTGTACTTGCTTTTGATGCAGAAGGCTGTGGGTTCTACTCCCACAAGGAGTGGATGCTGCCGTACTGAGAATGTTCTCCTTGGTGAAGATGCTATTTATTTAATGTAATATAGGCAATTTATTCCTGAGGGGCAACAGATATTTCGATGAAACCATGAAATATAAAGGTGTTTGCTAGCAGCAACCTCTTCATTAGTTACAGATTTCTTTAATGTGGAAGTATTTAGATGACTTTTACTTCTTCAGAGATTGTGCATATTTACTGATAATGGACAGTAGAATTGTGCATATTTACTGATAATGGTGGACTGTAGAATTGTGCATATTTACTAATAATGGTGGACTGTGGAAATGAGTAGACTTTTATGATGGAAATGTTCTGAACTGGGCAGTTTTGTCATTATGGGTGCATGCGTTTTGTTTCATTGCTTACTGGAAAAATGTTCAAAACAAATTTAAAATGCCCTCTAACAACTGTACTGTATTGTACAAGGAATATAAATTTAGTACAATGAGGAAGGTGTATCAAAGAGCACATGTATGTTTCATATGCAAGGGGCCTATGATTTGAAAACAGGCCAAAATTAATCTTTATCTGCCACTGGCAAAATGTATTTTCTTTGAATGTGGGTTTCAATGCTGTTTCAATGAATGTGAGTTTCAAGGGCAGAGAAGTTTTAATGCTAAGTCTATTTTTCATTGTGAGACTGCATTGCTTTGTTTAGCAGATGTCTTAGTGTTTGTGCTGTAAAAGACAAAATAAAACTTTCAAATGAAGTCCAACTCATCATAGAAGTAAAGCAGTATGCACATTAGTGTTTATGGTAAATGGAGTGAAATAGCCAAGTAATGGATCATTGGAATGGCTGCAGAGGCTCCATTCAACCATGATTTTGTCAGGGGGGAAGGGCAGCAAACTGAGACAGGCCCAACTGAACTATACATCCCAACTGTCCAGATTTTCAAAGAATGAATAGATTTTTGCTTTTTATTTTTGGTTTGTTCTTCATAATTCCTAAATGATTTGCCAGAAAACTACAAATTTTAAGTCACTAAATAATGATACACTGAGTTTCAGACTTCATAACCTTCAGAAAAATGCATGCTAAAGTAAGAACTGTTATTCTATCAATTGTCTCAATTTATACAAGAGCAATTTTTAGTACTGTTTATATGTTCCCCCAATATATTTGACCTTGTTCAGATTGACTGCATTAACAGGTTGAGAGGTACATGCAAATAAATTGCTTTATAGAATTAGGCATAGCCAACCTCTCAACTGTCCCTGATTTTGGCTCAAAATGTTGCTCTTCCACCTAATAATCCCTCCGCAAAATAGCAATTTTGGAAGAAAACATGGAGGATTTACAATTAAGAAATAACTATAATAATGAAAGTTATAGATTACTTGAAATGCATGTAGATTATTTTATTTTGTCAGCTGCTCAAGTTAGCAGTACTAATATTAGAGTGTCCCTTCTTTGACATGTTCCCAGCTGTATTGTGTGGCTATTTCATATTTTTGCATCACATTTTTGGTCCATTTTTCATAAAATTGTGTGTTTTGGCAAATTAGAGACAAATCACTAAAGACTGAAGTTAGAAAATAATGACAGAGATTTGAGTTTCAGATTTTATACCCTTCAGAAAAATTATACTAATGCAAGACCTATGCTATTATCTTTCTAAGTTTATTAGAGCAATATGTAAAAATTGTCCTTATTTTTGGGCCTTTGTCCCACTTCTGTGTATGGCTTTGTCCAGATTTCTTGCTCTGAGGTTGAGAGGTATGACAAATGTGTCAGGGCCATCACAGTCAGCCAGAGACATTTCAAATTGTGACATACTTGTTGCACCCCACTCCCCCATGTAGTGACTCTGGATGTGTCCAAGCAAGGACTATGCAGTGTAAATGTGCAGTGTCCCTCCCCATCCAAGGTAGACACAAGTACTACAGTGGCTTTTCATCTGTCCTTGATTTTGCAGAATGGTCTGGTTTCTGTTATAACAGAAAAACTGTTGATTTATGCTTATTACTCAGATTTATGCTTATTACTCAAAGTTCCTGTTGCTCTGTGTTTAAGTAGCAATGCTTTAATGACCATAAGGTAAGCTTGTCTGAGATCGTAAGATGCAAGTAAGCTTTAATAAGCATACTGTTAAATAATTGCCAACATTGAAAGCCTTTCTGTTGTTGCCATGCAGAGAATACCTAACTAGATAATGTATAAGCCTTGGGTATTGAAGGACAGGATTACATTCTTTTAAAAAGCTCACACGTGTTGGAGACTTCCAGTCATCTCTACAGGCTTTACCCATAAACTAAACAGAATGCCAATCATGTGTGGTCCATACCTCGTACAGTAATCCTTTAAGCAATGTATCTTGAGCTTGTTTCTTATTTGCTTTTCATTTTTTACTTTGATCATGTTTTCCCCATGAAACAAGTAGATAGTTGTCAGGCAGCAGGTCTTTTTTTGGATAAGAAACATTTTTACAAGTGGGGGCATCACAGAGATTTCTACTTTCAGCATGTTACTTGGTGCTTTAATAAAGCTGAATATAAATTATAATTAGAACTGCAGTGCAAGGAGAAGTGGTTTGAGTTGAGTGCTGCTTGTTTTTCTTATACTTGATTTTGACTGGCATTCCAGTAATGTATTTAAAAAGTAATTTATTTTTTCATGCCTCACAACCTTTTGTTTCCATCTAGATATTAAGTATGCTGTCATGCAGCCAATGCATTGAAATATTTTTATTCTTCTACACTTTTTGTCTTAATTGGACTCTCATAATGATGGTTTGGCATCCAGGGCAGCGTATTTAATTAAAGTTAGTTTTTGTGGTTTTGAGCATAGCTCCTCCCCTTTATAGTTGGCCACACCCCTCCCCTTGACCCCACCCATTCAGCTGTCTCCTGCAGCCCCCCTTTGATTTGTAGTCACCAGCCGCCACTGCAGGCAGCATCTGCAGAACAACAGTATAAAGTATGGAGAGACCTTATAGTTTGTTTTTTCCTACAAACTCTGCACCATTGCTGTATACATTTTGGGGAATTTTAACTGGAAAATATTAGGGGCTGCCATTGCTTTGATCCATCAGTATGTGCTAGAGGCTGACGACATTGAGGAGGATAATGCTGACAACCTCTATAGACCAAGGAGGAGGAGAAGAGGATTCAGATCCAGAGTAACCTACCAGGGGCTACATGTTCTAGAGATAGTAGAGCATGACAGGGTGGACAGAGGCATACTTCAGCAAATCAACAAGCTGTGCTGGCCTCAACTCAGAGCTAGAGCCAACAGAGGGGAACCCATCCCAGTGAATACCAAGGTATGTGTAGCCTTAAGAATTCTAGCTACAGGTACTTTCCAAAGACCTACTGGGGACATCATGGTGATCTCACAGGCATATGCATCCAGGGTACTCCACCAGTTCCTGGATGCCAAGCTACCACACGTCAGTGAGCACATTTACTTCCCCAACACCCGTGAGGAGAGGACCAGTAATATGCATCTCTTCCACCATGTAGCAGAATACCCGGAGCTACTGGGTGCCATAGACTGCACACACATCCACATCAAAACACCACCTGGTGAACAGGGTAGGGACTACATAAACTGCAAGGGCTTCCCCTCCTTAAACTGTCAAGTCATGTGCAATGCCCAGGACATTATCATGAATGTTTGTGCTTGCAGCCCTGGAAGCTATCATGACTCCCATATCTGGCATCTGTCACAGCTATATCAGGCATTTGCCATGGGAGCATCCCATATGGCCATCTAGTGGGGGATACTGGCTATGCACTGGATCCGTGGATAATGACACCCATCAGAAATGCACCCACACCCACACAAGAATGCCCTAAACCAGGATCATTACAGAGCGTGTATTTGGGATTCTCAAGTTACAGTTCTGCTGCCTTGACATATCTGGTGGAGCCTTGCAGTACTCTCCAGCAGCATAAGCTCACATGTTCATAGTATGTGCCGTGCTACATAATATGATACTGCAGAAACAGCTGCAGTAGGAACAGCATGGGGAAGGGACACGCAGCCCACCAGCATTGCCAAGGTCCCCACAGGCACAGAGGGACTCAGAGGAGGAGGCCCCTGAGCCTGCTCCCATAGGCAGATGGAGGCGTGCCCACTATGCTCACTCCTTGGCAAAGAGTCAATGCATAGCATACACACTGACACCTTAGAGACCACAGGGACTGACACCTCTCTCTGACTCACCCACACAGTAAAATGGATGACACACACATCACATTATCAGTAACTTACCAAGCATAGGCAGTGTACTGTGTGCATCCAACATAGGCAGCCCTCAAGCACCATCCTCACAATGGCTGCAAGCACAAGGTAAGTCAGTCTTATTAGCAATAAATGAATGGAATAGTATTCTGATGGCATACCTATGGTAATGCTGTATGCATTCAAGGGGACTGGGTGGCCTACTGGGATAGCAGCACACAACTGACAGCTATTTGGGACATCAGGAAATGTCTTGCCAAAACTGGCCTCCACACACTATGTAGTAATACCCAAGGTGGAAAACTACACTGCTGTATATGGGTGGGGACAACTAAGTAGGGGGTCATAGGTCACAGGCATGGATGTCAGGGTGGGGGTCCCATAACCAACCCTCACACCAACATAGCATGTCAGCTGTAGAAAACCACAGAGTAATGTCTGGTAAAAGCACACAAATGGTGGCAATGTTGAATTAACCCCCTACAGACTCACACAGTGATAGCACAGCAGGACCCACAGTTGTAGTAAGGCTATGAAGGGTAAGAAGTCTGAAACTCAAATGTATGCCAGTACAATCTGACCTAGGCTTTTTACTGATATGCCTCCAGTCCCCAAGACAGGGAACAATAGTATGGTAAGTGTAACCAAAATGTAAAGCAAATATCAGCACAGTCTGTACAAATGTGTACAGTTGACAGGTGTGCACCCCCATACATCCACACAAATGCAGTAACATATATGTTTGCATAGAAATAGCAGCATAGCACACATTGGTAGGGCTGTACCAATACACATGAAAACATGTTGCCTGTCCACAATATGCAGGGGTCAATGAGCTATATGGTAATACTGTCTGCATCTGGCTAGCACTTTTTCCTGGCAGTGGTATTGTACTGCCCTAGGTACAGTGCTACCTTTGACAGGGCCATGTGCATATAACTGCAGTGCCAACTGTTATGCATGTCAGTGACACCCACTATTCTGCCACTGACATACCTGGAAGTCACAGTGCTATGTGGAATATGCTACACATATTAGTGACATTTTGAAGGATGTGTAGCAGAGGTGCCAATGCTTTTGTGTATATAAGTGCTTTGTGGCACTGTTGCCAGTGGTCATTCTCAATAATCCTTTTTCTTATGTTTGCTCTTACAAATAATGGACATGTCTGCACAGTTGAATGCACTGTGTACCCACACCAATATTCCCAACCTATGACAGCATTATGTCTGAACAAGGGCAGAAATAAAAGTGGAACAAAGTCACAATGATAGGCATGTGCTGTAAATATCCCCCTTAAATACTGAGAAAGTTGGTAGAGTGAGTGGTTTGCAGTAGCAGGAACTGTATTATTTTGTAACATCACACTTCAATTATATGGAACTAACTTGCCATAAAAACACAAGTTTATGTAGAAAGGATGAAACCTCTAGCCAAACACTTTGACAACCTGCCAAGAATGTAGAGGTCAGAGGTATGCACACACAAGCATATGACATCTCAGGTTAGAAAGATACCACACAAGCAGCATATCCCCAGCCAGTTTATCACCAGGTTGCTGGACTGTTTACACAACTGTGTGTCATTACTACACTGCCTGTAGCCGTACCTCACAAATGGCCTTGTTGGGCAAGAATTTACATAGCTGCCCTTATAATATTGGTCTATGCATCATACAACTAGTATTACTCTGGTAAAGCACTGTGATGATCTGAGAATGTCTGGTACTAGGTAATGACACAATACATTGCAGTTTCAGACTACATATATGTCAGAAAATGTCTGTTCAAGAAAATAAGTACCCTAAGGAAAGTCCTGTGTACTCCTGAGAGGTATGGCTGTAACACACAAAACCCTGGACTGGAGTACACCTACCTCTGGAATGGAGTCCTACCTTAACTATAGAAGGTCACACTGGACATGCTTCTACACTGAAAGAATCAGTAAACATGTTGGAACCCACCTCAGAATATATGACTGTATTGTGTATATAAGTCTGTACATACAGACAGCTATGTAGCTGCAGTGGTGGTGCTGCAGTAGCATTGTCGCCTCACAGTAAGACATTGTCCTGTTCGATTCTCAGCTAAAGTGTCTTCTGTGTGGAGATATGCGTGAATGGGTGCACCTTCATTGAAGGTTGTGCATCAGGGCTGGCAACTCGGCACGTAAAAATCTACTGCCAATCATTAGCAGACCAGAGTTCCACTGTGGTGACCCCTAACCGGGTAAAGCCGAAAGATACAACAATGTGCAGACAGCTATGTACACTTCAACTGCCCCCCCCACACCCACATCAGACAGGATTACCCTCAGCTAGCTGTAGGTGGCCCATATGTGATATATCTGCATCTGTTGTGTGAGATACACACACACACACACACACACACACACACACACACACACACACACACATATATATGGGCAACAGATAACATATGTCAAGCATACACACACATAGATGTGGGGAACTGAGAGACAGACATTGATACAGAGAGAGAGAGAGAGACAGAGGGGACACAGACAGAGTGAGTCACACACACAGATACCCTGAATGGCATACAGTGATGTCCTGCTGTGGACAGTGGCATACCAGTTGTAAACAGTTGCATGTGCCAGCATAAAAGGTGTGTAACAGTATTGAGGTTGAGTTTATATAATATCACATCACCTGCCTGTGTGTGTGTGTGTGTGTGTGTGTGTGTGTGTGTGTGTGTGTGTGTGTGTGTGTGTGTGTGTGTGTGTGTGTGTGTGTGTGTGTGTGTGTGTGTGTGTGTGTGTGTGTGTGTGTGTGTGTGTGTGTGTGTGTGTGTGTGTGCATCTCCATAGGTCCAAGTATTAGGAGACTCATCCCACTCAGTACACTTCACATTGCCCTACTTCACAAGATCTGCTGCTTTCATTCAGCTCAGAAGTACCATTGGACACCTATCACCCCTATGAGCTCTGTAGCATCTCCCGTAACTGCGTAACGCTATGATAACACTATAATACAAATATTTGGAGAGTTAGGGGGTCTAATCTCAATACTGACAACTGTGTGTGGGTGACAGTTGTGTATGTGAGGATGAGGGGCTGTTTGTAGGTTAAACAGTTTTCAGCCATTCCCACCCACAGCACTTTCCAGCTCCCCACTTTATCAGTACTGCTGATGTCATTCCTCTAATTGGCACCTTTGGCCAGATGTCAGGCCAGTAAGCTCTGTAGCATGTATGATAATTGCGTAACACTATAGTACAAATCACTAGCTAAACAGGGATTCTAATCGCAGATCTGGCAAATGAGTGTGTTTGTATGTTTGTAACCCACTGCCTTACTTTATAACTCCTGCCGATGTTATTACCCTTATCAGCACCTTTGGCCAGTTATCATCCCAGTAACCTCTGTAGCACATGTAATAACTGTGTAACACTATCATGCAATAGGCAGAGGTTCTACTCTCAGATCTGGCAAATGTGTGTGTGGGTGTCTAAGTATGTGTGAAAGTTTGTATGTTTGTAGGGAGAAGTATTTTGATAGCCCCCCACCCCACTGACGTACTTTATCAGTCCTGCTGATGTCATTCCTCTTATCAGAAAAGATCATTAAGAAACTACTCAAAACCCACTATATTAACAATTGGCTGTGTACATGTGACTTCCCAGGCTAATCCACTACATTGCAGTGCTGCATGGATTACGCCAAATATCACCTACAAGATTCTAACCACTGAATACTTATTCTTACCAAACAATGGTCTATTTTGACAGTATTGATTTAAAAGTCCATGAAGAAATGTTAAATTGTGTTCTGATGCTATTGATTTTTATGTCTATGAAGAAATGTTTAATATGTTTTTAAATGTTTAATTGTATGCCTTAAGAATACAGTTATGTATTTTATAAATTGTATTGTAGCAATGTATTAAGTGGAGCTTTTCTCCCCGGGCCTCCACTGAAAATGGACTAGTGTCCATTCAGACTTTCCTGGTCATCAAATGTAAAATAAAATAAATAAATAAAAAATCATTACCTTTGGTCAGCTAAATAAGCTCTGTAGTGCATGTGATAACTGTATAACACTAGAGTACAAATAACTAAATCAGCAGGGTTTCTACTGTCAGATCTGGCAAATGTGTGCGTGGATGTCTAAGTGTGTGAAAGTATGTATGTTTGTAAGAAGAAGTATTTTGATAAGTTTCCCATCCACCGGCATACTTTCTCAGTCTTGCTGATGTCATTCCCCTTATCATCACCTTTGGCCAATTCTCAGTCCTGTAAGTTCTGCAGCATGTGTGATAACTGGGTAACACTGTAGTACAAATAACTAAATAGGCATGGGTTCTACTCTCAGATCTGGCAAGTGTGTGTGTGTGTGTGTGTGTGTGTGTGTGTGTGTGTGTGTGTGTGTGTGTGTGTGTGTGTGTGTATGTGTGTGTAAGTGTGTATGTTTGTAGGAAGAAGTATTTTGATGAGTCACCCACCCACGGGCCTACTTTATCAGTCATGCTGATGTCACACCCCTTATAGGTTCACAGGTGTATACTAGGCTAATGGCGATGGAGCTATTACAAGCCTAGGCCATAGAAGTCCCCTGCCATTGTGCCACCTGACATTAGTTCCCAGTGCCCCCTTCAAGTAGAGCCACTGGAGTGATCCCTGGGGTGAACTTTCTATTACCCATCCAGTTATCAAGGTCTCTCTGGAACAGGGTCATCTAGGTGCTTTGCTTGACATATATGGGAAGTGTATTCCAGGGCATGTGCAGTCTCTGGGTCAGGAAACTGTCCCTCCAGCATGTTGTGTTTATTGTGTTAATGAGGTAGAGGTCCCTATAGTGTGGGGTGCAGAGTGATTGAGGTGTCTTTAGATGTGATGTAGCATTTGTAAAAGAGCTGGGTCAGACACGGCTTTGCAAGTCAAGCAGAGATCACTTCTAAGTAGATGATAAGAGACAGAGAATAGCTGGAGTCATTTTGAGTCTGTCTGCATAGGACATATGTTAATGCCTAGGATACTCATCCTTGGTAATGAAATGTGCCACATAGAAGGATTTTCTGACCATAGTGGCAATATGGTTGTTAAAAGAGAGGTTGCTGTCAACCTGTGTCTCCAGATCTCTTATAACACCTACAGTGTTCAGTGGGGTCCCATCGATGTGGTACTTAGTGGGAACTGAGATTTTACCAAAGGGGCTGATGATGCATTTTGTGGTGTTAATCTTCAGGCCATGGTTTCCACACCAGTCAGTGGTCTCAGTGAAGCCTTTCTGTAGGATGTCTGCATCACTTGTGGAATAAATAACGGCTCCCAGCTTGCGATTGTCTGTGAACTTGGTCAGCCAGAGTTTATTTATGTTGCCCTGGACTCCTGAGAAGTAGACGCTGAACAGGAGAGTACCCAGGACTGATCTCTTTTGGACTCCACCCATGACTGGCTGGCAGTCTGACTTGGAGCTTGCTACTCTCACACTGTGAGCAGCCAATTTGCAACCCCCCCCCCTAATGATATAGGAGCTGATGCCTAGTTTGGTGGGTTCATCTATAATTCCTGACTGAGGAATGGTATCAAGAGCCTTGGCCAGATTAATGTAGACTGTATGCAGTGGCTTACTGTCATACACAGCCCTGGTGACTGACTCAAAGAAATCAACCAGGTTGAGCAGGCATGATCTCCCTTTCACAAAGCCAAACTGTGTGGAGTCCAGAGTTAGGAGATTACCTATATGTTTGTTGATCAGGTCCCTGATGATGCACTCCATAGCTGTACATATTAGAGTTGTCAGTCTACTGGACTGATAATTCCAAGGTCTCTAGTTGCCACACCTTTATGGAGTAGGATAACTGTAGCAGTGTGCCATTTGGGAGGGACAAAGCCTGAGGTGAGGCTGTGACTGAACAGGGCACATAAACGTGGTGTCAGGTATCTTTGTAGTTCATGTTGAACACAGCCAGGGATAATTTGGGGTCCCATGGAACCTGTATTCTTGCCCGTGGACAATGTAGGTGTAACCCCGGGTGGCAGTAATCCTGGGCACCTGGCATTCTGATTGTTCCCCTAGGGGACAGAGGGGCAAAGCCAGCACTGAATGTGTTGGCAAGAATGTTGGCAATATCTGTTGGCTGAGTATAAGAGGTAGCATTGTGCAGTAACTCAGAGAACTTCTGGGTATTGGCGTGGAAGTTCTTTATATAACTATCAAAGAATTTGTGATTGTTGTCAGTGTCTGCTGCAATTCTGCCTTCATAGGTGGCTTCAGATGATTTCATGAGGGATCTCAAGTTGTTGTTGAGGCTAATAGAGTTTTACCACTCTTGCAACTCCACCTTTTTCTGCAACAGTTTCTTCCTTCTGTTGTACAGGTTATTAATGGCAGGGGACCACCAGATTGGCCTCCAGTGTTTGAAGGAGAGTGTCATGGTTCTGTTAGGTATGGCTAGTTCCATGCATTGATTTACATGTTTGTACAATGCATTTGTGTATGATTCGGCAGTCATGCAGTTATTTTCCTTTGGCATGGGTGCTGTGAAGTTATCCACCTCTATTCTTATGAGTCCAAAGTCAGCTTTGGAGAAGTTTTTCAAGGTGGTTACCTTTGTGGGGTGTGGATGAGATGTGGATTTCCATGGTGATTACTGTATGTTGGATCTGACCAGGTAGTGATTGACTACTGTTGACAAGCAATGTTAGTAATCAACATAATTCAAGGATGTTGTTTCCTCTACTGGGTGTCAGAATGAGCTGGGCCAGGGCATTGGAACTGATGAATTCCAGGAAGCGTTGGGCCAGTGTACTGGTGCTTGAGTATCTTTCTCAGTTGATGGAGGGGTAGTTGAACTCTCCTAGTATGACAGTGTTGGGTTGGACCTTGATAGTTTCCGGGGTGTTGAGGAATGTGGATTGAGAGTCTAGGGACATGGATGTGGACCTATAGTAGGCTATGACCCCAATGTCAGATACACCTGAAGTATCTCAGATGCATTATGCTGGGATACTACTCTGGATGTGTGCATATCCATTACTAATATGGAGATACCACTGCCTTTGGAGCTGTGGTCCATGTTTTGGGGCTGACAGGTGTGGAATGAGTTATAGGATGGTAGTGCAGGGGTGCTGTCTGCTGTTTTAAACCAGGTCTCTGTTACAGCACAAATGTCAATGTTCTCCATTCTGAGGAGTGCTTCCAGTGGGTGCATCTCAAGATGTAGATGTCCAGTGTTGAGTAGCATGACCCTTAGATTGCATATATGTATAGCTGTTATGGTGGTAATTTGATTTGGAACACTGCCTGAAAAGACACTATAGGGGTGGCAAGACACTTAGCCAGTACCTGGAAACCCATGGGTGACAGATGCAGATCATCTCTGGCAAGCCTTCGCAGTCTGTCAATCATGTCATCCCAAGCAGACAGATACTGGATCCCATGAGAGTGACACCAGACACTTAAGCCAATTGTTGAAGTTAATCATTTGTTGTTTGTACTGTGGTATCATTCTGGGTGACAGTGGATATACTACTCAGGGCTACTGTCATACCTGCCTGGCCCACATAATCTGAGAGCTCCACCATGTCTTTTTTCATATAGTCCATGGAGGTGCATCTCAGGTCATTCACACACACATGGACAATGAGCAATACTTGAAGTTGTTGTGGAGTGACCTGACTGGGTGTGTTATGTGTTGGATTCTGGCACCTGATAGCTGACTGTTACATCCTCCATGTTCAACCTAATGTGTGCCTCACTACTGAGTCATCTATGATTACTGTATCAGGCAAGGAGGTTAGCCTTTGTGGCTTAGGTTGAGGGGCACACTGTGTAGGTGAAATATGTGTCCTGTGGTTTGTCCTGTGTTGTGGTGGTTAAGTGGGTGTCCATCTTAGTGGTCTCTGCTATTTTGGTGAAACTCTATTCAATGCCTCTGTGAAGGTGGGTGTGTGGCTATTGTTTGTATGTCAGAGCTGTGATAGTGGGTGTTCTGGAGGTGTATGTGTTCCATGTGGTGTGTTGCAGGTGTTGGCCCTTCTCCTCTTGACCAGCTAGTCCAGTCTTCGCTGGAGAGTGCATATCTTTCAATTTGGTGATATAGGGGTATCTCTCACAAGTCTGAGTGTTGAGAGTTTAGAGGAGAGGGTTGTTTGTGTACTCAAAGTAGTTGCAGCAGATGCAACAGTACCTCAGAATGCCCAGGTACACCAGGTTAATGGGCAAAAGCACATAGAACTGCACTTTAATCAAGCCAGGAGGTGTGGTCTTAATTACTAAGTACTGGAGCTAATTCCACGAGGAACAACTACTGCTGATGGCTGTCAGGTGTGCTAGAATAATTGATAAAAAAACTGTTGAAGTGCAACGCTATTAGGATATTTAAAGTGAAGGAGAGAAAGAGCTTGCAAGATCTAATGGAAAAACTAAAGGCAGACTTTCTGGCACTTGTAACAATTTACTTCAGTTGTGCAGTTATCAGCACCTTTGGCCAGGTATCAGTCCAGTAAGCTCTGTAGTACATGCAACAACTGTGTAGCACTATAATACAAATAACTAAATAGGCAGCAGTTCTAATCTCAATACTAGCATGTGTGTTTATGTGGAAATCATATATGGTGTGGGCTATACCATTTTTAGTTGTATACCACCCTGTAAACTTCCCATCACCCTACTTTACTAGGCCTGCTGATGTCATTCACCTTAGACGTACCTTGGGACTAGATAAAATCATCTAAGCTCTATAGCACATCTGATAACCATGTAACACTATAATAGAAATAACTAGAGAGCTAGGGGTTCTAATCTCAATGCTGGCAACTGTGTGTGTGTGTGTGTGTGTGTGTGTGTGTGTGTGTGTGTGTGTGTGTGTGTGTGTGTGTGTGTGTGTGTGTGTCTTTGGGTAAAGATCATGTCCTGTTTGGCTGATACCATTTTGATATGTGTACCATCCACGCCTGTTTACCACCTGCTGATGGCATTACTTTAAATATCGTGGTAACGGCATCTACCTCATATGCAGCATGTTAAATGATTGTGCAAGCCATGCCAGTCCACTGTACAGATTTCTATGGAATATCCAGATGTTTGCAGCCTATATGCAGTCTGTGTTCCGTAACAACGCCAATGTATGTGATATTGTTGCCAAATTGGCCACAGTGAGTGTAGTGACACACATGACAGCATCAGGCATCATACCTAACTGAAACATCATGCTGATACAACATCTGCTACACTATCACTTGCCCAGGCTTGTAGGAGCAATACATGACTCCACACCTTATTGCTGGTGGGTTATCTCACCAGCCATGAAGGAATTCAGAACATTACATGTTGTAAGAGGTAGTGTGTTATGTCCCATGCATATAACCTATGTGGGGCATGTCTTGTGTATGTAGTTGTACAGTACATCAAGGTGGAAATGTAGGTTTACTAATCTGTCTATTGCCAACTGTGTTTACGTTACTGTGTGCACATCCCCTGTGTCAGTCCTTACAGTGTGTATGCAAAGGATATACCATTTTGTCTCCCTGTTCCACCTGGTGATCTCAGGAATACATACCACAAACCTATCATGCACAGTATCATGCATGCCCTCATCAACTGCATCAGGGTTGAGTATATGGGAAATAAATGGCAGGGCCAGCAGGTGTTGACAGGTGAATCTGTTGTAGTTAATGTAATGGCTACGCTTGTGAGGGACCTGCTGACAGTACTGCAGTAACCTGATCTGTATGTATTAGCCTATGGTACTACACAACACTGAGCTGACATGTATGAAGGCTACCTCTCTGTGACAAAGGGTATGTATGCAAGGTCACACTGTCTGACAACAGTGTCCCTCACACACTGTTGCATGCATACACACCTGGTACATGTACATATAAAGCTGTACCTTGCCCATGACATGGTCAGTGTATTCCCACTCTGCCAGACTCCCTCTTGGGAATGTCTGTGTGGCCACAGCCTGTAGACACACAGACACCTGAAACACAAACAGAATACAACATGTCAGACTACATTCAGTCAGTGGTACTAACAGCAATAATGCACCCTGCCTAATAAGGTACATACACCTGTAGGTGTACCCATAAAAAATGCAAGCAGACAGCACCTTACATAGTATTACACAGCTACACTGTACTATATTCACCCTTTGCATCAGACCTGTATTAGCATGTCCCTGCATTGATGGTATGGATGACAGGGATGTGGCACAGGTATCATCATATGTATAGGGAGTGGTGTGGGTTTGCCAGAGGCCTAGACTGGGCCATATGGTTAACATCATGTGTGTCTGTTTAGAGGGGTATCCACTAGATGGGCTTTACAGAAGTGCTGTGTGTATCTGAAGGTGACTTGCCTGTTTTACAGATGTGTGTGTGCATGTATGCACACTGTCACACCATGTGGCCGCCCTATACAAGGGTATGTTGGACAGCTGTGGACCGTACATGGCAGAGTGTCCAGTTCACCATCTCTGGGCATGGACACAGTAACTGGTCCTGCCAGGTGTATCACTGGCACTACCAGGCCCAAGGCCAGATGCAATACTGCTTCATGATGGTGACTGCTCTCTGCTGGATCCATGCCCCTGATGGGACCAGACAGGACCACATGCCCATAGCCTGTTCCTGTGTGATGTGGACAGCAACCTCCCTTCAGTAATGCTGGTTTCACTGCCACTATGAGAGTGTGAAGGTGCACAGCCCCGTAGACTCAGCTGTTGTTGGTGCTGACCTACATCCATATAGCCGATGCTCATCTCCCACCACACGCTGTAGCTCAGACATGCCATGGTCAAGGATTGCTAAGGTCTCACCCCACTGCCTATTCATGACCTCAGTATTTTGACATGTGGCCTCAACAAGGTAATGTATGTCGCCATGTAAATCAGGAAGAGTTGCATCCCCCACCCTGAGTATTTGTCTGTGGAATTCACTACGTGCCTGTGCATCCATGACAACCTGAAACATGTGTCTGGTGACTCCTGCTGTGGCACTTGCAAAAGCGGCTTGACAAGCAACAGTCCTCCTGCAAGCACCCCTGTCCATCTACCTGTGTGGGACCTCACCTGCACTCTGGCTATGGCCAGTGTCTACACTCACACCTGATATAGTCACCACGCTAGCCTGTTCAATGCAACCACCAACCAACTGTCCATCAACTCTGGCCACTGGTAATGGGTTATGTCTGGGCATTGTCACTGTGTGCAGTGATGGTGTGGACAAGAGTGGGATGCCAACCCATGGCACATATTCAGCCCCTGACAACCCCACCTGTAGCTCACTATTCCTATCATCATTATCAGAGTCTGCAGAGATAATAACATCAGTTTCCAAGTGGGAGCAACCCCAAACCCCATCACCACCTGTGAGTGGAAGACAACATATGTACATTAATACCTGCACTTTGAGGTTGGCTGGTATACACACACACACACACACACACACACACACTTACAGGTGAGGTGGCACAAATCTGTTACATAGACCACACATTACCCAAATGGTGACATGCATGACACATGGCCCTCAACATCATGCATTGCAGCCAGTTTTACTACATGTAACTAACACTATAGAGTTCTGGCATACGTAATTAGTGTTAGTAGGTGATGGCCCTTCCCAGCACAGATTGCATCCATGTGCACATTGTTGCTGTTCACCTGTATAGCACAATGGCAAGTACTACAAAACATACCTCACAACTGTACAGATCCTCAAAGGATGTGTAGATGTTTGGCTCATATGTTTTCTCTGTTTCTCATAACCACTGTGTTTCTATGATACATAACTGGGATGATCTGAGTAGTGACATCATGGATTAATGACATACATTTGAGTGTCAGACCTCCAAACTAGCAGTAAATGTATGGTCACACAATTCTGGTTACGCCACCAAACGTCTAAGCTTACAGTGGATATGATGTGTACACAACCCTTTTAATATGCCATGTTCTTGTAATATATGAGATGAGACTGCAATAATGCATTCAAATATGTTACCCACCTTTCATGTGACATATAACCTGTGCAATCCAATCGATAAACAAACAAATGTGTTACATGTAAAATATAATGACTGCAATATGTACAATGTGGTGGTTGCATAAGTGTGCACACCCTTAAAATGATACTTTGTTGGAGCACCTTGTAATTGACTTACAGCATTCACTCTTCTTGTGAATGTGTCTATTAGCATGGCACATCTTGACTTGGCATTATTTGGCCACTCTTCCATGCAAAGATCACCCAACTCTGTCAGAATGTAAGGGCAGCTCATGTGCACAGCCCTCGTCAGGTCACACTGGGGTTTTTTATCTGGTGTAGGTCTAGGCTCTGGTTGGGTCAATCCATAACCATGAGTGTGTTCAGGTGGAGATGTTCATAGGTAGCTTTGCATGTATGCTTCGAGTCTTTGTCATGTTGAAGGATGACACACCTCCCCATCCTCAGCATTCTTACAGACACCTGATGGATTTGGGCCAGATGTGGGTGTTATTTGGAACTGTTCAGAATTCCCCCCACCATGACTACAGGCCCAGTTCTGGCTTTGGAACAGTATCCCCACAGCAGGCCACTGCCACTAGCATGATTCATCATGGGGATGTTGGTCTTCAGGTTAAGAGGGGTTTTGCTTGTGCACCACACATACCTTTCAGTATTGTGGCTGTGAGGTCGATCCATAGTCTCATTACACCATAACACATTTTCACACAGGCCTTTGGAAGACTTGATATACTGTATTGCAAATTGTATCCACCTCTGGATGTTTTTTGGTGTGGGGATTGCTTTCATCTTCTGACCATACCCCATAGGCCAGACGTATGCAGAATATGGGAGAGTGTTCTCACATGTAGTACACAACACCAGTACTTCCAAGAGTTTCCTGCAACTCCTTCATTGTTGCTATATATCTCCTGGCAGTCACACTGACCAGGTTTTGACATGTCTTGTCATCATTTCTGGAGGGACATCAGGTTCTTTTCAACAGCACTGTTGCCCCATATTCAATCCACCTTTTGACAACTGTCTCCACTGTGTTCCATAGTGTATGCATTGCTGTGGTTATGTTGTTTTACCCTACTTTTGACTGATACCTTTCAAATATGATATCCCTTTGCTGCTTTGTAAACTGTCTGCAAGCCATGGCTGTTGCTGTCGCAGGCAACTGAGCAAATGTCATGAATATCCTACTTGGACAACAAACTGTTATTTGATGTTACTCAGAGTGCTTTTACTTGATGGCAGGTGTGTACCCAAACAGACTGAATGCTGTCAGTAAATCATAAGCTGCTGCAATAAAATATTACGTGAAGGATGTGCACACATATGCATCCAGCTTATTGTAAGGTTTATATACTCCATATTTGGTGCTCAACAGATTGATTGGCTTTAGAAGTAAATTGTTCATCTCATAGGTCACATTACAGGTTGGAAAAGGTGTGGACTGACATATTGTGGTCTTAATTTGTATATATCGCAAACACCTGGTATCTTAACAGGGGTGTGTACACTGTTTATATCCACTGTATGAGAGTAATGTTTCACAGATGTCCCTACCTAATGCCATTTGTCCCCCCATTTTGTTGGTCTCTGTCCAGAAGTCTTGCACTGACAGGTTGTAAGGTATGCTACAGGGATGTTATATTCTCTTCAGATAGGACCCTGTGGTGACCAATGTGATGTAATGCAGTTAACTTCAATACAAGTGAACATGCATATAAAGCAATATGGTTATGAGTGACAGTAGTGTGCATGGTACATTGCATAGCCTTCACATGCCTGGGGTATTGGCAAACCACAACAGAACAATTCCATACTCACCTTCTTCAGGCTGCCATCCCATATGCAGACCGGTGGGACCTAGGTAGTTGTGGGAGAGAAGTATTGTCAGCAGACTCAAATGAGGCATTGGTACAGGATGGGTGCAGCATGTCTGCACATTTACAGTACAACCCCCAATACCACACAATTTGCTGTCCTTCACCAAAGATGAGGACTTCTGTGAATTAGAAAACCCCATCCACAACTGCAATCAGACCTGACACATGCATGTAAATACTCTACAAATACAAGTAGGTCTGCTACACTAGTCTAGTAATCTCCACTGGGGCCTTACCTGCACACATCTCATCCACTGTCTGTGTGCCACCCACCTCCAGCATGTGGGGGGTCTGTACCCTTATGTTGTACTGAGATGGGTGGCCCAAGGTTGCCAAGGAACTCCTTTGTGGGTGTCAGTAGGGGCTGCATGGCTGAGCTCCCACCTGTGGCTTTGCGGTCCTTGGCCACTGCAGCAGCCCTTTCCCAGGCATGACGTATGAGGTAATTTGCACGATGCCGGCCCTGCTCATATGTACGTGTGTGCAGGCTGACATTGTTTACCCTGTGGACAAGGTCATGCCACAGGTCAGTCCTCTCTCACAGATGTTGCTGGCTCTGGCCAAACATTATGGCATGGTTCTGTAGTATGGCTTCTATGATTATATTTGTCTCAGCTGCTGAGAAAGTAGACCTTTGCTGATGCGACATTGCACCTGGAAGACATAAAAAGGGAAACATATCACAGGACCTCATACATTTGGCAACAGTATGTACAGAACCTGCACAGATACATTTAATACCAGTAGCCACCACTCACAACCACAACATACCCCTATAATCTATTAACACTGTATCTGTTTGCATTACACTGCTGATCCTGATGTGTCATATTCCCCCTAATGAGGGATAGTTAATTTCATAATCCTCTACTCCTCATTCATGTCTGTGGAGAGGGATGACATGGCCATCTTCCATGCAGATGGGGTGTGGATGGTGGCAAGGCTTGGTGTGACTACAGTGTGTAATGGAGCTGGGAGCACATGCCTGAGTTCATGTAGGATGCAGACAGGGATGTTATCAGATCCCATGGATACTTACGTTTGTTGTCTTTCAGTAGGCAATATGTACCTGCTCACTGGTGATGAGGGGAGGGGTGTGGGTGCTGTGCATATCTACCTATAGTGATGGTGAGCCAGGGAGTGATGTTTGCCCTAAACCTATCTGCAGCAGGTTGGCTATAGCTATGTTGTGTGTGTATGTGGTCTGACTGACCAGCATTACAGGGTGGGTTGGTTTGTTGCCTCTGAGATTGCAGACATATGTGAAAGATGGCCTTGTAATTGCTCTTGGTGGATGTGTCCAATTTGTATTCATAGTTAGCCTTACAGTATTCCACCTTTGACCTTATATGCTTGATCAGACAAAGGCTGGCTTGATGCCAAGTTGGTGCCTGCTCCTAATTCATCCTGTACAGCCAATATAGGGACCAAGTCTGTAGTTTGTGTATTGCTGCTGTCCTGCAAATGGGATTACTCTGCTTTGGTAGAGGCAGGTTTTACAAGTAAGGTATTGCTGAGTCCATACAGCTATGTTGGTGTTCATATAGCACGTTTCTTTGTAAGTGAGGAGGTCTTCATGGATGTGTGTGAACAACAGCATCCCCGAGGGTACTTGGAAATATCTCTTACAACCAAAACTGTGGAGACAGGCCAATAAAATGGGGAAGAATGTTCCGGACATAGGGACAGAATGTAAGTATTGATGTTAAACATTTGGATTAATGCTAGTCTAACAGGGTTTGTGTGGGCATGGAGGTTCTGCATGATTTTAACTCTGACAGTGTTATCTGTTTGACATAACTCTCACCTGTGTGGCTATATGCAGAATGTCCAGAATTTGGATTCCTATGTTTGGTGTGTTCCTCAGACATGTTTTGTCTTTGGAAAATCAGTACCATACTCTGGGGATTGTAGTTAGTAACTGCTAAAATCCATTTGTGTTTCTGACCCCATATCCATCAGAAAAGATATGTTACAACTAACCCTGTCACAACAGCAACATTTTCAGTTTATGACAGCAATATTTCAAATATGCCCCTGTTTTTGAGCCTCTGTCACACAATTATGTCAGGCTTTGTCCAGATGTCATGCAGTAAGAGGCTGATAGGTACGGTATATGATTATTTAGCACCTACATTCCTGACATTATCCCTGATACGTATCAGACTGCCAGACTTGTTATGTGGAAGGGCCTTATATATGAGGGGAAAGCCTGGACATTCTGTGGGACTCTGTACAGTTGAGAGGGCTGTGTATTTCTGGCAATTGTTGACAGACTGTCAGGATTGTGTAGCAGTGTATTGTGGCAATGTTATTTGGCCTGTGTAGGGAGGGGTGTAGATGTACGTGTTATGGCTCCTTTTCTATTTGCCTGTGCATTCTGCTCCTGTTTCTGGTGGTCCATTGGCTGTATATGTTTGTAGGGGCAGACCAAGACATGCCCATACCACAGTTAGGCATCATAGTACACTGTGAATTCGGTCAGTATATGTGGGGATAATGTGTGAGTGGCAAACATGTTGAGATGTTTTTGTTCACACAGTTCTTATACTGTACTGTTCCTTTGGCTTACTGGTATGTCCCTGTGACTGTGGTTGAATTGGTTGTGGTTATGCACTTTCACACTGGTGTCTGTTTTTCAGTGCTGTGACATCCCTGTAGTGCCTGATATATTTGCCAATATATGTATAATCCCCCCTAGCAGATTTGGGTTAGTGTTGTGTCACTCTGACTGTAGTTTGGACAGTGCTTGGTGACATGCTTAGCAGCTGAGTGTAGTTTCCCTAATGTGATATTAAGTCCAGATATTTGTAGGAAGTAGTGTTGCCTGGCCCCCATAAGTGTTGTGAATTTCTGACACATCAGTGGGCTGATGTCAGGACTTCAGTCACTAACTGGTGGGAAATAACTGAGTGTTGGACTTGTGCTATTTCAGTCAATATATGTTAGGACAGACATGAGGATGTTACTGTAGAAACTGTGACAGCTTATCTACTCCAGTATTTCAGATATGTCCCTATTTCCATGGCTTTCTCCTCCCACATTGTCAGGCCTGGCCCAGGTTCATTGCAGTAAGGGGTTCTGAGCCTACTTTGGGACTGTCTGGATTGTTGCAGTATGTCCAGGTTTATTGCTCATATTTCTGGTCTGTTCCACAGATGCATTATTTTCATATCCCTGGTAAATCACTGTGATGATCTGAGGATTTCTGATGGTAAATGATGACATAAATTTCAGTTTCAGAACTCACATTCTTCAGAACATGTATGCTGAAACATACCCAGTCACTCTGGCAACATTCTACATTTATAAGAGCAATATTTGAAGTATGTCCCTAGTTTTATCCCATTGTTTCCCCATTTGGACAGCCTTGGGCCAAATTTCTTGCAGTAAGGGTTTGGTAGGTATGGTTCTGAGGTATGACACCACTACATGTTATGGGCATATATATATATATATATATATATATATATATATATATATATATATATATATATATATATATATATATATATATATATATCTATATGGATCACCTTTAGATGCCCGAAATCGCATTTCACCAACACGGAATCCGACGGGTCGAAAACACCGACAACGCAGATGACCGACAAGGTGAGAACCCGACGGACTCGGTAAGTGTGCGATAGAGTGAGGGATTTAGTGTTAGGGAGCGGACAGGTAAATGTGCGATAGTGAGGGACTGTGTGTTTAGGGTGCAGGTAGGGTGTGTGTGCGATAGTGAGGGACTGTGGGTTTAGGGGTGGGTTAAGTGAGTTAGGGTTAGGGTGCAGGTAGGGTGAGTGTGCGGTAGTGTCGGACCTTGGGGTTAGGGGTGGGTAAGTGAGTTAGGATTAGGGTGCAGGTAGGGTAAGTGTGCGGTAGTGTCGGACCTTGGGGTTAGGGGTGGGTAAGTGAGTTAGGGTTAGGGTGCAGGTAGGGTAAGTGTGCGGTAGTGTCGGACCTTAGGGTTAGAGTTTGGGTTAGGGCTAGTGGATGTTATGTAGTGTACTGTGTTGTTTACGTGTAGTGTGTTGGTGTAATGGTGTTCGGTGTTTTGCGTTGTCGGTATTTTTTGTTGTCGGTTTTTTGGTGTCGGCGGTTTGTGTTTCGGCGGTTTGGCGTTTTGGTAAATCGAAGGTGATCCATATATATATATATATATATATATATATATATATATATATATATATATGTATAGTTTCTTATATATGTATATGTGTATAATTTATATGTATATCACTATTTATATTATACATATATATATATATATATATATATATATATATATATATATATATATATATATATGTTTGTCCATATATATGCATCTCCATACATATATACATGTGTATATGTATAAATACAAAACCTGACTGATTCTACGGAATCTTTTCCCTACTGTTGAATGAGCATATGTTGCAAAAAGCTTCAGCAATCTCCACAGCTCAAATGGTGTAGTGGTGCATTTTTCTGAGTATGGTGTACAGGGCACTAGGTTCAAGACCTGGCAGGGCTGATAATTTTGTTGCTCTTACTCCTGCTTACTCACGCTTACACCTGCACTAATTCTTTAAAGGAAAAGAGAAATAACTAATAGGATAGTGGTGGCATAGGGGCATGCAGAGGGAAGAACAATATGAAAGATAGCTATGGATGCGCAGGACAAGTGTATGGAAGGTCCATAGTTGCCCATTTCTTATACAGAAACATCTGGGAATTTGTACAGAATTTGGAGGTGGATTTGGACACTCAAACCCCAGAGAGAGGGGGTGAGGACAACAGTAATGTGTTGTTAAATCTGCTAAGCATAGCTGAGCATTGCTAACCATTGCTCACAGTTCATTCTCATAATATACCACACTAATTACTTCATTTAGTAAGATTATATGATTTCCATTACATGACATGGCTGTATTTGCTTTCATTACAGTAGCAAGGGGTGTAACTATACTGTATGGAACATGGGTATACATGGGCGTTTTCACATGTTATATGCACTCACACATCCATTTTACACCAGCTACACTACCCTGGGTTACAAAATAACTTACCACATATTTTAATATAAACATAGCACTTTTAACACTGCTTTCCCATATACATTTGGATTGCCTGTTGCATTACTTGAACTGTGTACATCTGCATGCAAAGCTGGGACTCTGACCACTACACTATCTTCATCTGGGTATTTGAGCTGTATATTTTTAGTTCTCACCTATTGAATATTAATATCTATTAAATAGAGAATATTGAGGCTTTCAGCCATGTCATTGATGACTGCTGTCATGACATAATGGCATACATTTCAGTTACAGACTTGTATCTTTCAGAACATTAATGCTAATGCATAACCTGTTTTCTATCAACTTTCTTGTCTGTCTTTTGTGCAGATGGGATCAGAGCTCAGGCTGTGGTTGACTACACTGCAGAATGGATCTGACAGCCCATGCCTGTGTTCATGTTGGATGCAGCCAGGAAGGTATCAGGCCTATGGAGACCTCTATGTGTTGCATTTGACAGGGCATTACAGACCTGATTTCTGACCATGAGTGGAGGGGGACAGGTGCTGTACATGCACATGTGTACCTATGGGGGATGGGGGTGATGTTTACACTTCACCTGTCTTCAGCTAGATGCCTATATCCATGGCATATGGTATGTAATGTTATTGACCACCACTACAGAGCAGATATGTGTGTTGTCTCTGGAATTTCAGACACACATCTGGAAGGCCTACCGAGTGGCCTTGGTGGATGTCTCCAGTTTGCACTCAAAGACAGCCTTAGGTACATCACCTGTGACCTAATTTGCTTGTGCAGAACAAGGTTACATGGCTTCCAATGAGGCACCTGTTCCTTCTTGGCCCATCCTGAGATTATTTCCACCTATGATGGTAGTTGTGTATTGCTGCTGTCCACCACAGGTTTTCAGCCTATTTTGAGGGGGTTGATGTTGTCCTGTCAGGTATTGCTGAGGCCATAAAGCTATGTAGATGCCCACATAGTATTGTTGTGTGGGCCTGGATACTGCTGCTAGTTCCAACATATGGGATGCTCTTCATGTGTGCCTTGCCCATTTTCCTTCCATGTGTGGGGGACATTACGGAGGTTTGAGGGCTACAGCTTCACAGGCAGTAGGCGGAAATACCTCACAGGACAAGACATGTGGAGACAGCCCAAAAACTGTGGGACAAAGCTCCAGAACTGGGTACATATTGTATGTCATTAGTGCTGTTATACACATGGAGGGTTGCTAGATTGACACGGTTCATCTGGACATGCATTTACTAGGTGACTTGACATCTGACAGTGATATCCCCTGAATTATCTCTCAACTGGCATGTTGTCCACAGACTGGCCAGATGTTTGCCTGTTATGCTTGGTCTGTTCCTCGAACAACATCTGTTTTTGTGGAGTTGGTAGGATAATGTGAGGATTGTAGTCAGTAGCTGTAGACATCTATTGGTGTTCCAGACGTCATATCCTTCAGGGATGTTATGTTACAACAACACATGTAACACCAGCTACTGTGTCAGTTTTTAACACCATTATGTGTGATATATCCCTCTTTCCAGCCCCCTGACCCACAAGTATGTCATGCATTGTCCAGATGTTCTGCACTATGAGGTGCAGAGGTATGGTATATCACTAATTACCAACTGCATTCCAGTTATCATGCCAGTGACCTGGCAGACTCCTGGCCATGGTATGCAGTGGTGGCCAGGATTATGATTCCACACCCTGGTAATTCTGTGGAAACCTGTACATATGACAGTTATGTATGTCTGGCCATTGTGAACAGACTGCCAAGGTTGTGTAGCAGTGTCTTGTGTAGATGTTTGTTGGGCTGGGTAGGGAGAGTAGCAGATGTGAGTGCCATACATTCTTTACTCCATTTGACTCTGCATGCTGCTACAGCTGCTGGCAGTCTATGAGGTCTGTATGCTTGGAGAGGATGACTATGAAATACCATGTAACACCTCAGAATTCCCAGTACACTGTGAATTTGGCAAGCATATGTCAGTGTAGTGTGTGACTGGCAATCAGGATATCTTTGTTCATACAGTTGTTCTACACTAGAGTTCATTTTGGGTACTGGTATGTTGTTGTGACTGTGGTGCAAATGTTTTTTGGTGGACATTTTTGCACCGGTCTCTGCTTTTCACTATAGTTTCATCTCTGTAGTGCATGCTATATTTGAATATACATGAATAATTGCCCAGAGGTGATGTGGGGGAGTGTCATGTTGGTCTTACTGTGCTTCATAAGGTACTGGATGGGGTCCCCTTCACATGATCAATATTTCAGAATGCTGAAGACCATGGCTAAGACCATATGATCAACATTCAAAATGTCGACCATGCGGAACCATCATCTCGTACAGTGTGGAATGGAAAGATTCCCATCTTCTGCACTGTAATGTGATCTTGGAGTTGGAATATTTAAGTTCTGGGTGGTGTGGGGGCAGAACCCCATGGGGTATACAGGGAGGCAGAGCCCCCCTGCTAGCAGCATAGATAAGTTTTTGTTGTGTTTTTTTTTTATTTAATGGTCGACATTTTGAATGTCAGTTATATGGTCTCCGTCATATGGTCTTTGACATTCAGAAATGTTGACCATATGAAATAGATCCACTGGATGACATGTTTGTCAGCTGTCAGCGGATTTCCATTCTGTTACATCACTGCGGTCATACCTCTACATTGTCCAGAGGCCTAGACAATGTCCAGATGCATGGCTCATATGTTTGGTAGATTCCCCAGACAGTTGTTGCCCTTGGCTAATCAGTAGGATACTTTGGGGAATGCATTCAGTAAATGCTAACATCTATTGGTGTTACTGACTTCATATCACTCAGAAAAGATATGTTACAACAAAGCCTGTAACACCAGCAACTATCTAAATTTATAACAGCAATATGTCCAATATACCTATGTGTTTGGGCCTCTGGCCCCCAATTATGTCAGGCTTTGTCCAGATGTCAGGCACCAAGAGGTTCAAAGGTATGTAGACTCATTATTTGTTGCATTCATTCCTGCTACCATCCCAGTGATGTCATAGACCCCCAGACATGTAACAAGGAAGTGGCCATAGATATGAGTCCTGTGCCTATACATTCTGTGAGAAACTGTACATTTGAGAGGTCTGTGTATGTCTACCCACTGTTAAAAGACTGTCAGGATTGTGCAGCAGTGTAGTGTGTACATGTTATTTGGGCCGTGTAGGGAGGGGGTACATATGAATGTCATGGGCCCATTCTCTCTGACTGCATTCTGCTCCAGTGTCTGGTTCCCTATCACCTGTATATGTCTGTACATGTAGACAGTGACATGTCTCATAACACCTCCATATTCCCACTACACTGTGACTTGGGGAAGTCTATGTAGGGGTAAAGTGTGAGTTGCAAATGGGATTTTGTTGATCACACAGTCATTATACTGTTGTGTTCAGTTTGCTTACTGGTATGTCACTGTGACTGTGGTGCAATTGTTTGGCAGCATGCACTTTCGCACCAGTGTCTGTTTTCCACTACTGTTACATCCCTGTAGTGCCTGTTATACTTGCTAATGCATGTGTACAGCCCCAGAGCTGGACTTGGGTAGTGTTATCTCAGTCTAATTGCAGTTTGGATATTGCTCGGTAGCTCAGTGTAGTTTCCCTAAAGTTGTGTTATGTCCACATGTTCATAGGATGTCCAGTTGTCTGGTCAATATCTTTGGTCTAATCCCCATAACTGTTGTGTATTCCTGACACATCAGTGGGATGATGTGGTTATTGAGGTAACTAACTAATGAGAAGCAATTGAGTCCTGGAATTGTGATATTTCAGTCAATATATGTTAGGACATACAGTGTTACTACATCAACTTTCACAGCTTATCTACTGTCGTATTTTGGATATGTCCCTACATTTAGGCCTTTGTCCACCCACATTGTCAGGCTTGGTCAGGACTCATTGCAATAAGGGTTTTTGAGCATACTTCTTCACTGCCAGGATTTTTACAGAATGTGCAGATGTTTGGCCCATACTTTTGATCAGTTGCACAATTTATTTGTATTTGTCTGAGAAATCACAGTGATGATCCAAGGATTTATGTCAGTAAATAATGACAAAACATTTCAGTTTCCATCCTCATATCCTTCAGTAATTGTCTGCTGAAATGTACCCTGTTGCTGTAGAAAATGTCTTCATTTGTAACAGCAATATTTGAAATATGTCCCTATATGAAGACCATCCCCTCCCATTTTACAGCCTTTGTACAGGTTTCTTGCACTAACAGGTCGAAAGGGATGTTCTGAAGTATAACTTCACTGCATGTTATATACATACACACACACACATACATATATATATATATATATATATATATATATATATATATATATATATATATAGTTCCCCTTATATATATATATATATATATATATATATATATATATATATATATATATATATATATATATATATATATATATATATATATATATATATATATATATAGTTCCCCTTCACAAAGTCAAACAGCCACAATCTCAAAAGTCATATGGTCGAGACCATATGCTCGAAATTGTGGAAGCTCGACTCTGAATGGGGAGCAGCATACAGAGCAAAACAGGAGATTTCCCTTTCTGCGCTGTTAGGGCGATCTCGGAGTTGGAATAAAAAAGTAGCGGGGGCTGTGGGGGGCACAGGCCCCCAAGTTTGGGGTGCAGGGGGGCTTACTCCCCTGCAGAAACACTTTGTTGTGTTACATTTTTCTGTTTTTCAGCTCCCTTTCACGAAGTTGAGCTTCAGAAATTCGAGCATATGGCTTCGGCCATATGCATTTCGAGTTTCTGAATGTTCAACTTTGTGAAGGGGAACTATATATATATATATAAAACTATAATTTTCGTATTGCAATTCCCCTTACAAAACCATTTTTTTAGGAATGAAAGTATAATTGAAAAATTATGACGGGCGGAGCTTCACAACCTAGTTTGGTCTCACCAGGTGGTAGGCGTTCTATGGAAGTACCGACAATGTCTTACCCACGCTCTACATTCTCTGTGAGTCATGGTGCGGGTAAGACTGTTGCAGTGAACATCCCATGAGCGCCGAACCCTAACAAAAGACTTGTTTATCAAACTAATACTTTGTTGGCCCAAGGACATAGTGTAACAGATATCGGTGGTGAATTCACCGCATGTAAGTGTCTTGGAAGCCTGAAAGGTACTGTAAAACAAAAACATGGCAACACTAACAGTGTTCACACCACAGAACATGTACACAACATTGGTGTTAAAAATATCCACACTGATGGTTCCAGGCTTCATAATTTTGGACCATTGTCATTTAGTGATGTTATCACCAAAAATTTTGAATTTTACTCTGCTGTAGTCAAAAGCGGAGATGTAAATATGTATAATGTTGATGATAATATGCCCACATTGAAGGACATGATTTTTATGCTGGAAAAAAACTGTTTAAATTGAAATGTCTACAATTAGATAATGGATACTTGCAATGTTGCCTCGACCTCAAGGTGGTTCCGTAGGGACTTAGAATTATTAAATTCCCTTTTGGTATTATGCATAATGAGGAAATTATTAAGGAATTTCATTCTTTTTTCAAAGAATGTGGGTTGGGGCATATGAGTAGACTTATTAAATATAATGAGTTGGCATATACGGTTTTGAAGAGCCAAGTGGAGAAATTAAATGATGACATTATGAAAGACCTTTTATTTAGTGAATATGAACAACTATATAAGAAAGTTTTATATAGAGTGAATAAGAGAGTGGATGCCATATTTTTAAAAATCAAACAAAGCTTGTCAGAGATAAACAGCAGTATGCTGAATTTAAAGCATACCCAGGACCCTATAAAAATACTAAGCATAATATTAATAAGAACAATAAAACTGGTAGTGGAGGCATATTTTTGGATGAAAGGGTTCATGAACAAGTGAGGAATGAAAGAGAGGGCCACACTCCACCTAGGGGACTGGACAAATTGGATTCTTTCCCTGAACATAGTGAACATTTTTTAGCAGTGAAAAGATCAGAGAGGTTGGCCAGCAAAACAAGATACAACTCAGACTTGGGACACCCCTACAAATACCAAGGGGAAAACCAGAGTTGGAAAAAAGTGGGAAAGAAAGGGAAATAATACGTCTCTGATATTGATGACAAAATATTTTTTCTAAAGGTTTTAAATTTGTAGTAACTAATTATGGTGATGTAGCTAACACATTTGTTGATTTCAAATGATACCTTAGGAAATTGAATTTAGAAATGATGTATAAAAATTCTAACACGGAAGAAGAAAGTTGTGTAAAAGGGTTACAAAGAAAAAGTATAATTAATCGTCCCCTACATCCAGTACTTATGATGTTTGAGAAATATGTTACGGAAGAAATATATGTAGCATACAACAATAATAGAAATAATATGGAGACTTCTAATCTAAACAAAAATGAGAAACTATTGTTAAAAGACTGAAAACTGACATCCGTATTATGAAGCCCGATAAAGGGGGTGGCATAGTTATTTATGGAACGGAAGAGTACAACAATGCTATAACTAACATCTTGCTAGACACCAACACCTATTCCCCAGTTTCTAAAAATGAAATTATGATTGCTTATGGTAGAATTGATTTCTTGGTGGAAGAATATTTGATAGAGAATAGAATTGATGGTAGAACTTACAATTTTTTAAAGCAACCTTATTCTATCATCCCAAACATTTTTGGGGTACCTAAGGTACACAAGTGTGTCAGCCACCCTCCCTTTAGACTTATAGTGTCTGCCAGAAATTCCAAAACACATCCATTGGCATTGTTTGTTGATTTTTTGACAAAGGAGATTCCTTATAAAATGGATCATTTAATTAAAGATTTATGGGAATTTCTAAGTAAATTAACGCAGGAAGTTTGGAAGGAAAATTTGAGTTTCCTTACCATAGATATAAAGGATTTGTTCACCAGTATTCCTAGACAGGAGGGACATCAACTTTTTAGTGAGAGCATACATAAGTATTCCACTATGTCTGGAGATCAAATTCAATTAGTTCTTGAATTGATGGAGGTGGTACTTGATTATAATTATATCAGTTTTCAAGGTGAATATTATCAGCAAATTAGTGGTGTGGCAATGGGGGCGGCACGTGCTCCCATTTATGCCAACCTGGTAATGCTGGAATGGAAGTGTTGCTACATATTTAATGGTCCTTATAGTAACAATATACATCTATATATGAGATTTCTGGATGATATATTTGTTCTATGGGACGGGAGCAAAGAAACAGTGGACTCCTTTATGCAGTATTTAAATGAATGTACCACATATTTCAAATTCACCTATGTATGGGATAAATCTAGTATAAATTATTTAGATACCACTATTTTTCTAACCCAACAAGGTTTCAAGCCTAGAATATATAGAAAGAACTCCTGGTGTAATATTTTTTGCATTATACTAGTCACCATCCTATGGCCCAGAAAAAAGTCTTGTAAAGGGACAAGCAGTCCGTATTGCAAGGATGACATCAGACAGAGAGGAATTGGATAAGGAATTGAATAGTCTGGGTGATATGTTTATGGAGAGGGGCTATCCTAGAGAGATGGTGAAAGGTGTGTTGGATGAAGTGTGTAAAGGATGGGGTACTAGATACAAACCTCTTTTGGGTAAACCCATGGGGATGATAGTTAAGGTTAAAAAAGATAGAAAATTTCAAAAGGCATGTGTAACTGAATTTAATGGGTTTACAGGGATATTTACAGACATTATTAAGAATAGCTGGAGTATGCATAAAACAAATAAGGACTTGTTTGATGTGGTGGGACATGAACCCATTTTTTCATATAGGACTGGTATGAATTTTAAAAGAACATTTGAACAAATGCAAACACCTAAACTTTCAATTAAAAAGGTGACTATTGCATGTGGTCATTGCAAGCAGTGTTCCTGTATTATTAACAAGGACAGTATATGTCTACTTGCATATATGCATAGTAGAGTGAGGTTCTGTAAGGGGAATTGCAATACAAAAATGATAGTGTTTCTAGCTATATGTGCAAAATGTCCTGCATTTTATATAGGAAAAACTGAGAGGGCTCTTAAGGACAGAATGTAAGAACATGATTATGACATTAAGACTAAAAAAGAGGCTAGTGCACTATACAAACATTCCATTTACTGTTCTGGTTTTAATGGTATTAAATTTGGTATCATTGACATGGTCAAAATAATCCTAGAGGGGGAGATGTTAAAAATTTATTGTTGAACAAAGAATTAAAGTGGCAGCTGAGGCTAAAATCGAACATTCCCCCAGGCTTGAATGAATATATTACTATGAAACCAGTATTATTAGCTAAAGCTTCACAAGTGTAACCATTTCATAAGGTTTATTTTTTAAGGTATAATGTATGCATATTTATCATTATTTTCATTATTTTTTAACATTACACAGCTTTGGTAGGTTATTTTAAAGTTTTATTTAGGAATGAAAGTATAATAGAAAAATTATACATGTGAATTTACACCTAAAGGCATTGTGTGTCTTTAAATTTTAATTAGGCCTAATGGCATATGGTATAAATAGTTAAGTAATATAATGTGGAGGTATCTGATGAAGTCTTGTGCTCAAGAGGAAAGCACTTATCCCATTTGTGAATAAAATAATTTTGCTACCATTCATGGACTTGGACTTCTGTTTGTGGTTTCAGAGTTTCTACAATTACACCGCTTGCTGTGTGTGTGTTTGTTTCTTAGTTCCACTTTAGCACTGTTACATGATTCTGGAATATACTCAAGAATGTCTTTCTTTTCAACTACTATTACTGTCTTTTGTAAAGCAGGTATACAGGGTCTATATTATAAGATCGACTTTTGAAAACATCGAACAACATATGATCAACACCATATGGTCGATGTCTTCCAACATCGACCTTATAAAAACACAAAAAAGAAAAAAGTACCCTAATGGGTTTAAGCAGGGGGGCAAGCCCCCATGCATCCCAACCCCCCTGCTACTTAAATATACCAAATCTGAGACCATACTACATTGCAGTAAACAGAAATCTTCCCTTACGGAGATTTTCATTTACATGCTCGAGATTCTGAGCGTTCAATATTCTCGTGGATTTCGCAAATATAATATAGACCCGGTATAGGGTTTTGGAAATAAATAACTGTAGCCTATAATTGTTATGCCATCAGGAGTCACACTTCATTACACTTAACAAACTCTGAATCCAAAGAACTCTAGAACATCTAGCATTATAATGCAGTGGCCTCCTTCTAAATTAACAATATCCACATATATTTGCCATTTTTCCTACCCCATCTTGCAAATAAATGTACAGCAATCAATCCAGAATCCAAGTGGCTATTTTGCTATTTGGCCTTGATCTACAAAGGTAGAACAGTGTGATTTTACTTTATTTACCTTTTCTGTTCAAAATTAACATTCTTAAAATGTCCATGTATGTAGTTTGCAGTCATAGTATCCCTGTGTTAAAGCAAGACCTGGATTTACAGTATGTTACAGCTATTTAGTCATTCTTGTGGAAGATGTTCATATAGTTAACTGCTCTAATTTAACTAGTTTTTCTTCCATTTATAATGGCTAAAATGTTATAAATAATCATTTGATTGCATGCAGTAAATTATATGTACCAGTTTATGGACATGTATGTATAGAGCAGAAAGCAGAGATCCTGCAAAGCATGCTCTTATTTTTTGCGTCTAATTAATATATGTAGTGTGGTCTATGAAATTTGCATATCCTATTTGTTTAGCACATAGGCAAATAGTGCTGCTTGGTGAGGCTCAAAAAGTTAAAATAAAAGGAAGGCAGTTAATGAATAGACTCCTACACATGAAAACTTTCTCAGATGGAAGACATAATGCCTTCAGGATAAACTCATGCAGTGGTTTCTAACTCATGTATCATAACTTAAATTTAATGGTTATCAAATGTCAGGGATATGTTGCATGTAAGCATGAAATAGTGATTCATACTTTTAGAGTAGAATTTATAAAGCATTTCTTATGTGATGTCATTGAAAAGAGAATGCAAGTTATTTCTGACTTGTAGAGTTATGGCCCCTCCTTCAGTTGCAGTATAAAATAATGCTAACACCACCACTGGAAATCATTCTTCTCGAAGGTAATGATTAAAGTTCATTTAAGCTCCTGCTAAATATCGACATAAATTCTTATATATAATGAGTCCTTGTGAGGCAAGGCATGATTTCCTGATTTGATACATCTTAATAAATTGTTGTATGCTAAATCCCAGCTGGCATGAAGTAGTGGATGGAATGTGGGTTCCACCGGGTAAAAATGAATGACTATTTCCAGAATTCTATATGATACTAAATCATATCCAGAAAAACAGCAAGCTGTGATATCATTAGCTAGTACTATGTTGCAAATTATCCCTGCATGTAATCATATTGCATATTGCTCGGGTGAGTGTTGCCACCACTGAGGTTGGAAAAAGGTTGTGAACTGATTTGTTAGTATGAGGGAGCTATGCCAAAGTTTGTCAAGAAATTGGGACAAGTAGGACTTCCACTGATGAGGTGATCTCTCTTTTATTTTGTCTTGAAGGAGCAGACATTATTTCAAACATTACTATATTGTGTGGTATTCAGTGAGTTCTTCATCTTGGGAGCTAACTGTTAAGGTATTGATATTTTTACTGAATTACTTGTTAACTGAGATATTAGTTTCTCTGTCTTAAAATTGTTTTACTCATATAGTTAGTCAGGTGCTTTATTATTCTTATATTTGTGTCATTTATCATGACATTTTTTCTAATGGGCTTTTCTTGCCATATTTGACTACAGAAGTTCCTCCCATTCTTATCGAATCTGACCATACTATTGAGCGCTAAAACATCATTACTGGGAAAACTGATAAAACTCATTTTCCTTCTCTTTCATATTGTCTCATAGGTTCATAGGTCGGTACTAGGCTATTGGCCCTAAGGCCAATACAAACCTAGCCATAACAATTCCCTGGCTATTTCTTCCCACAATATTTACTTCCCTGGACCTCTGTCTAGCAGGGTGACTGACGTGATCCCTGGGGTGAATTTCCTATCTCCCATCCAATCGTCAAGGTTCCTTTTGAAGAGGGCCAAAGAGGCGCTCTGCTTGACATGTATGGGCAGTCTATTCCAGAGTCTGGGGAGTCTCTGGGTTAGGAACCTATCCCTCCAGCATGTTTTTTTCATTGTGGTGACAAGGTTTAGATCCCTGGAGCATGTGGTTCTGAGGGATCGGAATTTCTTTAAGTGTAACATGCCACAACAGCTCTGGGTTTGAAATGGCCTTGTATGTTAAGCAGAGATCACCTCTGAGTAGACAATATGCGACAGAGTATAGCTAGAGTTTTTTTAGAAGGTCAGCACTGGGCATCTGCTTTAGGCCTGCAATTCTTTTAGTGAGGTATTTCTGTGGCCTTTCCAGTTATTGCAGTGATCTTGAGAGGTATATACCAAATGGGGTGTTGTATTCTATAATGGGTCTAATGAGGGATGAGTACAGTGGGACAATTATCTCCTTTTTTCTGGATGAAAATACCTTAGTGATGACGTGTGCCACATAGAAGGATTTCCTAACTGTTGTGGCAGTGTGGTTATCGAAGGTGAGACCACAAAACATTGATCCCTACACACAAACACACACAGAGTTTCACAGTTGCCATGTCTGGGATTAGGACTCCTACCTAACTAGTACATCACACTATAGCATTATATTTCTCATTATTTCTCACTAGTTATGTGTGCATTATAATACCTACATAACTACAAGCAACCCCTTGTAATATCTGTGACCTGAGAGAGGCCTGAAGTGACCACCGGGACCTTTTTCCTTTTTATTTGGATCTGAGTCGGGGCTGTTTTGCTGTTTGCTTTGATGAGAAAAAGAGCACTAGCAAACTTGTCCTTGTTGATTCTGCTGTGGACCAGTTGTTGAGTAATTTCACAGATTGGATTATTTCTGCTTCAGTGTGGGAATAAAGAGAAATGAACAGCATAACTTGGTGTTGTTTTCTGCTGGACACTGTGATACCAAGCACAATATAAGGGAAGAAGGGCAGAAAAGAGAAGATAAGAAATGAAGAGAGAAGAGAAAGAAGAACTAGAAGCAAACCATTTTACCATCTAGAACCTGAGCTGCACTGCAGAGACGTAAAATATCAGTGAATAAAAGTAGCAAACTTTAATAAACTAGTGCATATGCCCTTTGGAAATAATTCCACATTCTTTACTATTAAGATATCTGACAGTCTAGTAAGCCAGGGTAAGAGTTTTAAATTCCTCAAGAGCAAGGTTAGATGTGGAAAAACGGGACTTTGAGATCTCTTTGCCTTGGAATATTCCCCTTTTCCCCAGATGTAGCAGTCTTATAATCAGTATATACAAGCTGCATGTGTGTGGGTGTTTAGCATACCACATTGGGAATACAGGAGTGCTCCCCAATTCAGAAAGCAACTTTTAAAAGAAGAACACACCAAAGTAGTGCACTGCCATGCATTTGTGCATACATTTTACTTGGTCTGCTGCTGTTCATAGGTAAATACTAGGCTAGCTGTCCTTGTGCGGCATTTTAAGTCTAGCCAGTTCCCAACAAAGGTGAGATTTAAACATGGTACTTTGTGTCTGTGAAGTAAACAAATTGACCATTATGCCAACCTACCAACAATGGTAATTTCCTACACTAGCAACCCCATTTTTTAAGCAAAGCTATGTTTCCCAAGACGATGATTAAACCCTGCATCTTGTATCTGTGAGGAATACACATTAAAAATTATGAAAACCCCAATCCTGCTCAGTCTGTTGAGAAATGTATTCTTCTGGCCATAATGATGCTTCCCTACTTTCACAAAAGTAACCATAGTTCCCGTGTGCTTAATTTAGTTGTTATTGCTGAGCTGTACCGTTATTGCAGAATTTATTTCTGATTTTGCTCTGCTACCCAGAGTTCAGACTTAAATTAATACTGCTGAATCTTACTATATGTACCACATTTCTGCTGTGCTTGAATTGTTGTTCCAGAGCTGTGTTGTTGTTACTGCTGCTGCTTCCTAGTTTTCTCCAGTGACTATATAACTTTCACAGTGCTTGAATTACTGTTGTTGCTTGTATTACTGCCCCATTTTTTCAATTATTTTCATAGCCAAATCAATGGTAAGCTATAGCTGCAACTCAGCTGACTACATATTTTAATTTTCTGCAGATTTTATGCTACTGATCCCTTGTTAAATTATTTGAATTTCCTGCAGT
This sequence comes from Protopterus annectens, assembly GCF_019279795.1. Lineage (NCBI taxonomy): Eukaryota > Metazoa > Chordata > Ceratodontiformes > Protopteridae > Protopterus > Protopterus annectens. The sequence goes on along the minus strand of NC_056730.1, from coordinate 223,492,278 downwards.
TTTTGTGCTATTGTTGCTGGTTACCTTGCTGATTAACTAGCTATGGTCTCAATTTGATTGACTATGCACTTGAAGTTCTTAAACTTTTTGTGCTATTTTTGTTGGCAGAGTTTTTGTATTATCATTGCCAGCTATATTCAGATGATTTAATTATCTCCAGATTTACTAACATTACTAAATTAGTGGTCATGTCTTAGATTACTGCAACATTCGTGTCTACTAAACTAGTGTTATGGAGTCCTTCAGTTATCTGCGTCATGGGTTTGCAGTCTGCTCTAACTTCATTTGTAACCATCCTGCTTACACCTGACACATTGAGTCAGCGTACGAAATGACTCATGCTTACCAGTAATCTTTTATTCCTAACACACAATGACACAATTGATGAAAGTTATAAATAGTTAACCAAAATGGAAACCAACCTCCCCCTTCCATCACTATTGGTAAGCATTGTACCTTCACCACACAGTACTGTAACTGTTAACCTCATGTGCTGATGTTGTAAAGAACTCTTTACCTAAGCCTTCTAGTTACATAACAAAGTTCCAGACACAATCCTACACCCACAATTGCATCCTCAACCATCTTTATAAAGTGGCATCAGTGGAACAAGTCTACATCCATAAAATTTGTAAAACTGAAACAACTCAAGGTAAAATCTTAGTCATCAATGGCTACATATTTAAGCATACAGATTCTACCATCACCAGACAGGACAAGAAGGTGAATTTAGGATGCCTCTCAGGTAGCAGAATTTGCTACATGAGTGAAGCCTTTACATCTGTCCACCTTAGGTACAAACGCAGTCTTTTGGTTGCCTGCATAGCACTGAATAATCTTTAGTGCCTTTCCTTGAGGGGGATGTAGAAAGACATGATACCTCCCTCTAAGCATCTGAGAAAGAAAAAACAAACTGTATACTTAAGCATAATTGTGTCATCACCAAGAAAGAAGCCACAATACAAAGACAAAAGAATTGCATTGGATAATTAGCTACATACCTAGTGTCATTCTATGTGTATCCAGTATACATCAGCATGGAACAGATAGCTGGCAAGCCAACCTGCTTTGCATAAATGGACTTTTTCCCCCATGGTTTCAGCATCATGGCTAAGACTTTTGTGGCCCAGTGTTTTTTTTTAATAAAGTCCATCTCCTGGATATACCACATTAGTAAATTTAATTTCAGCTTATATCAGGATGACACTACTTAATGCTAGGAGGTTAAATAAAAAAATGACCGATCCTGATGCCTTCTGATCTTCAAGCTCATTCATGTTTATATAAATACCAATATCTGGGTTCAGTACTTATTTATTCAGACCTGCCAGGAACTGTGGGAACATCTCTGTATTTATCTGTGATACTCTTATCTCACACTAGATTTCACATGACAGTGATGTAAAGATTGTTAAGGTTATGGTCACCATTAGCAAAGTCATAACCACTGCCAGTCAAATTATAGGTCTAACTTCAGCATTTCCAGCTGATCATGATATATAACTGATTGGCTTGGAAAAGTAAATATCAAACCTAGTACCCTCCTTTTTTAGTGATTTAAACCATCCTTCCGTCAGCTGTCATACCTATCTAACCAATAATAACTGCACACAGCAGACGCTAGATTTTGTAAATCTCAGAAATGCTATCCCACAGCTCTCATTCCTAAATCCCCTTCTCTTTGGCATCCACTTATCTGATATAAAAGCAGAAGTGAAAGGGCTATCTGTGGCATACCAACTTAGATGATGACTGCAAGATCCAGAAAGGGACTGACTAGACTAATACCTGACATAATGACCATGTGTTCAAATTCAGTGACAGAATATAGTGCTGTAAATCCTGGGAAGTCATATTTGGCTCATTTCACATAAATACTGTCCTCTTAAAACTGATACTGTCAGTAAAGAGCTTTTCATATATGCTGACAACAAACTATCCTCAGATCTTCATGTATTACTCTAGGGTAGAATCTTTTTTTGTTTATAATAGTTCCAGAGAAGTTGCCTTTAGATCTAATGCATCTTAGCTCCCGCCTATACACCCCGCATTTGACCTGTCATTAAATTTGATGTTCATTTGGCATATAGCTCTTCAAATACTTTGAGCAACTAGAGGGTCCTCAGAGATTTTATATAACAAATTTATTGGACTAGGCTCACTATGCTACTCAGACAGAATAAAGGCCCTCTTATTACAGCCTATCTCAAACAACCTCTTGAGAGGTGATCTCTGCCTAAAATTCCATGTCGTAAGACTGTCTACTCCTCTGGATCTTCTCCATCTCCACAATACAAGAATCATTATGAATTAATGCATCAAAACATCAACCTGCTGCTTTCCACCAACATGTAATACTAAAATTAATCCATGTTTATTTTTCTAGTATGTTAATATTTCCTCATTGTTTCAATTGTCCATTGGGTTCTCTACCGTCTCCATGTTTATGAATTAGTTGTTTCATTTTTTTTCCTTTTTTATGTGAATTTCTTCAGCCAGGCTGTGCCTGTAAAAGTAGTCTGCTGTGATCAGTGTGTACTAACTTGGCAAACAAACTAAATAAATGACTAAATAAGCCTTTATTGGCACAAAAACAGAACTACTGGTGTGATAACTGTCAAACCCAATGCATCCTCTTTTTTTTGTAAGAGATTACCTCTGTTCGTCAAACAAAGTAACTCCCAATATACCTTTTAATCCACACTTGAAAATTGGATGGAAAATCGCAAACTCACTCATAGGGTAAATGATACAGTTCTCCTTGACTGATCTGGTCAACACATTGCAATTTTACTGGGTCATTTGGCTACATTTCTCAACAGCAAGCTTGACTGCAAGCCTAACAGCCATTTATGAACCTATGAGAAACTGGCTATAATATAGATTGATTTTTATCTTGAGGAAAATGTCTCATGCATTGCAAGGTTGTAATGGTGGATTTCTCTTTGAGTACATGTTATAATTTGGTATGGCCATAGTTTAATATTCATAAGCATGCTGTGTCTGGAATTATTTTAGTAAGATGACCACTGAGATATTGAATGTGTCACTGGTAAGGTAACTACAAAAATGGAATTTACATCCCTGTTGACCAGTAGTAAATGCGAAAGCACGTGATTTCTTAAAAAAGGTTATAACAGGGAGAAAATAAGGATTAACGTGTCCAGTATTCAGTGAGATGATTAAACCATAAGCTTTTAATACAAGAAGATTTGCTAAACATGATATTTTTGAAGCAGTCAAATATAACACTGTTGTAGCTGATAATTAGACATAAGATTTATTTATTTAATGTATTAATTTAATTAATTCATTTATTTGTTATTAAGGTAACAGTGCAAGATATGCCATAGATTGCTAAACATATTTTTGAAACAATCAAATATAACACTGCTGTAGCTGATAATTAGACATAAGATTTATTTATTTAATGTATTAATTTAATTAATTAATTTATTTGTTATTAAGGTAACAGTGCAAGATATGCCATAGAGATAATTTCCGTGCTGCATGACATTTATCTTATAAAGCTTGAAGTATGCAATTGTGCACTTCATACAGCTTTTCTATCTCTCTTTCTCTCCCTGGGATTCAATAAACTCCATGCAGGAATAGTGCTATTCCTGCACAGAGTGAACCATGTCCATTTACCCTTAGCTTTAGCAGCAGTGCGCCTTACATATTCGTGAAGGCGTCCTACTGCTAAGGCTAAACAGACACAAACACTACTGAGTGCAGGGGGAGTGTTTAAGTAGTGCACGCACATCTAACACACCCCTTGCACTCAGAAAATGCTGTACGTCACTTTTTAAAAGCTTTTCAGTGCCCGTGGACACTGAAATCAAATAAAATAGTAAAACAGTGTCCACGTACACTGAAATAGATAAGAGATCAAGAAAGTAATGCAGGGGGTGTGTGACAGGTTCTGTCACACACACCCTATATTGTCAAAGTGCTGTACAGCACTTTGCAAGTGCTTTCAGTGTCTGCAGACACTGAAAGCAGATATCCCAATAGGAAACAATGCAGGGGGTGTGTGACAAGTACTGTCACACAACCCCTGTATTGTCAAAGTGCCATGTGGGATTTTGGAAGTACTTTCAGTGTCCACAGACACTGAAAGCAGATATCCCAATAGGAAGCAATGTGGGGGTGTGTGACAGGTACTGTCACATACCCACTGCATTGCAAAAGATCCGTATGGCCATACCTCTCAACTGTACAAGTTTCTGCAGAATGCCCAGATGCCTGATTCACATACCTCTCAACCTTCTAGAGCAATAAATCTGTCCAAAGCCATAAGGCCCAAAAATAGGGACACATTTTAAATATTGCTCTTACAAACGTGGAATAACAGGTCTTGCATTGCACGGATTTCCTGGAGGGTATGAAGTCCGAAACCCAAATGTCTGTCATTATGTGCTGACTTAAACTCTGAGTGATTTGCCAATGATTTGCTAGAAAACCAAAGTCACATGAGAAATGGAATAAAAATATGAGGCAATAAGCTGGACATTCTGCAAAAATCTGTACAGTTGAGAGGTATGCTGCCTCATGTTTCTGGTGTGTTCCTCCAAATATCTGTCTCTACCTTGCAAATAGCAGAGGACTGTAGTCATTAAATAATGACAAACATTAGAGTTTAAGACTCCACATCCAACAGAAAAGTCATGCTAATGCAAAACCTACTATTCTATCAACTTTCCAAGTTTGTAAGGTCAATATTTAAAATCTGTCCTTATGTATCCCCTTACAATTGCCCTGACTGTGTCTGAGAAGGAGTATTGATATCTGTACATACAATGGTTTTATAAATATCCCTTTTATTTGTTTTTTTCATTCTGAGGTATGTTTAAGTGTAGCTAAATGGGGTTGCATGATATGGTTCTCTACTCAGTATTTCCTAAACATCTCATAGGTGATAAATAAAAATATACAGTTAAAAACCTAACATTGAGAGACATAGTGGTTAGAGTCCTGGCCTTGTATGTAGGTGCTCATGGTCCGAGTACCAAGACAGGCACTTTATTTTTACATGGGAAAGCAATGTTAAAATTATTATTTTTATTCTAAATTATGTAGTGATTGATATTTGTCAACCAGGGTAGTGTAGCTGGTCTAAAATAGAAGTGTGAGGGCATATAACATGTGAAATCACCCATGTATACACAAGTGTCCCATACAATATAGTCACACCCCACAGTAATGTAATGAAAGCACATAGAGGAATGTCATGTAAAGTAAATCATATACACTTACTAATATGTCAGTAATGATTAATTAAGTCATTATTCTGATATTTTTTAAAAATGAAAAGTGAGCAACAGTTAACAATGCTCAGCTATGTTTAGCCAGTTTAAAGCATTGCTTAAATGTAAATGCTGAACAGCAGTCAGCTCAGCTAAGTGGATTTGTGCATTGTTAAGCAGTGCTCAGTAATTACCCCTGCTCAAATTGGCTTAGTGGGTTTGCGCACCATTCAGCTGAGCTCAGCATTTTCAAAATGGTCTAATGACAGCAAAGGGTGGGAATATACCTTTATTTAAGTAGAGCAGGCAGGAATACAGCCAGAATCTGTTGTAGTTTGCTCTGAGTAGGAACTATGTCAGGTGTTGGTGAGGGCTCGCTCTTTTGGGCACAGTGCTGGGGTATTTTGGAGTCCAGAGTCATGGCTTGGCTCCTTGTAGCAAACCATGATGACAGACTGCTGAAAGGCCTGTACCAGGGCTCACAGTATAAAGTGGAGGCCTGTGACTGTCTGGTATGCAATCTCACCAGCACCACTGGTGTACAAGTATGCCATTACTCTACCGACCTAAAGCAGAGGAAGGGGGTGCTCTTGGCCCATTGGATCCAAGATGCTCGGGACAGCCATGCTCCAGCAGTTTGTAAGTATCCCATATATAGCTGTGTCAGATTCTAGCCTGAGTATGTGATAAACAGGTATGCATAATGTTTGTTTTGTCCCCCTACAGCTGCAGCAGAGAGGGCTACCAATGCTGGGGGTCATGGGGACAAACTGACAAGTCTGCGCTGACAGGCTGGTGAGTACAGATCTACCTTGCAGTATATATTGAAATAAATAAGAAGGAATAAATTGTGTTCTGTGTCTAATGATTAAGGAAAAGTTTGCCAGACTAATAGCGATCCACAGCATATACAGTAGTAGAGCACTGTGTCATATAAGTACAATAAAAACCTAAACCACCAACAGTTGTGTCTATTCTGGTATGTTTTTGTAGAAATAGAACGTGTACAGGTTTTGTACAGAAAATATGGCTTTATCAGCATGAATTAACAGAGATTGTTCTGAGAACCAGCTTTTATGCAAAACAGTAGATTGTGGAGCTGTAAATCAAGATATACATAAAATATGACATATGTTATGCACTAAGATCTGAACCTTGAATACTAATGTCAAATGTATTATAGTGTGTCCCCTGCTGCAGTGCCTTGTGTTAAACTTTGCTTCCCAGATCATATTATTTCAAAGGATTACTACATAATACACTATATATATATATATATATATATATATATATATATATATATATATATATATATACACAATACACAATATATCCGTTATGCATGAATCTCAGGATTACAAAGTCAGACTGTCAAACCAAGAGAGTATTAGGCAGTACCAGTCAAGTATAGAGCAGCATTTCCCCAGTAGCTCATTGTGATGAGAAATAGTTTAGTTGTTAATTTTGCACATCCAGACATGGTTCGAATCCAGGGAGTGGTACTGAGATGTGTGCATATATACACTAAAGGAATCTTGAATATTTGTAGAAACAGCCAGAAAGTGTTAACAGATATTTTCTCCACAGGTCTTACAGGTAAAGAAATGTGTGTAGTAGCTGTATGAAGGATATACTAATATACCATGTACAACTGTTCCACTGTCCAAAGCCATATGCCTGCAAATGACAGCAGGTTAGGTACATACACCATGCATTCTCCCTGATACATGTCCCTCAAGTGTCACTCAGTCACAGCTAGTGGTCACTGCTGCCACTAACCTTGGACATAGATAGGATTCCAAGGAAGTATGTCAGTAGCAGACTCACATAACATCAGTGCAGGGTATCCCTTCTCTGTCGACTATATAACCCTGACATGTACAAACCCCCTCCAGTAATGCAGCCATTGTCCTCCCAGTCTGCCACACACCATTACAATTTGACAGTCTAATGGGTATGTATCTGCTACAGAAGCTATGGGCCATAGGTAGATGTAAATTGGGGAAAACCTGTAGAGTAATGAGTAGTACTGTTGTGAAACATGGAAGCCTATACAGTTGTTAATAGACTTTTTTCTCTCCACCCACCTCTCATCTGCATCAATAATTATTATTCATATACTACGGGTAGGTTGTTCTCAAAACCTATTGTTGGGACGTGTTCTAGTATTGTTCATATATTTACTTGTTTGCATATTAATATACCTTGTTCAAATACTATTATTGGTGGCCTGTTTCCATCAGTGTAACTTGCATGCTATTAAAATGCTTACTGTTGTCCCACTTAAGCATGTGTTCTATTTACTATGCAACTGTTTCATATCTGTCGGTTTGGGTTAACAGGAACACCCATGCATGCTGTTATAACTAATTTTGAAATATTTTGTTCATGACTAACCAATTTATCTTGGATAACCTCAACACCATAGCACATTTGTAAAGGCAGATCCTCATGGATCTGCATGTCCTGCCCCATCTGGCAATGGCACCAAGCCCCAGCATGTTTGGGACCCAAGCTGGAATGTTCTCATCTGCTGGTCATGCACCACCTTCCCTGGGCAAGGGCATTAAGAGGAGCCTGTCACCCACCACAAGTTCTGAGGTATGGTGTGCAGTGTCATCCGCATGGAGTTGGATGGATGGCTGCACCAGATGGAGGGCCACCTAGTGCACCTCAAGGGACAGGCTACCCCTCTTGTCCAGCCACCAGCACAGCCACATTTGGGGCTGTGAAGGTGCAGTGGTGACTGCCCATGGATGGGGACCTCAATTCCACTGTATCCATTTGGAGGCTCATGGGCCTCTGATTCCCAAACACCCTCCCTGTCTAAGATGTTTACCCCTCTCATGTGTCATATACTACCACTGTCTGCTGTCTTGTGTGTCATGTCTGTCTGCAAATGCAACCTAACCTACACAACCTACCTCCCCAAACATACCTACAGCCATTCCCCTAAATCCCACTCTCACCTTAAAAAAAAGGGCAACTGTCCCACAAAAAATCATTGCCCCATACATAGCTCTACATTTTGCCCCCATGCACAGTGAAATTAATCAATCTACCCAAACATTATTCTACAAATGTATGTTGCCAACATCCCTCCCTGTGGGGTGTGAGGCTGTAAATTCCAAATTCTACACATTATTCATAGCTGTTGCTGCAGAAAAAATGTAGAGCTATAGTCCTTTCCTACACTCATCCTGCACATCCCTAGCTGGTTTTCCCAGTGTTTTACCCCCTGCTTGCCCCATTTCACCACTTTCCTATCACCCTTTTTTCTTTTCTTTAATTAAAATTAGTGCAGGGATAAGCGGGATTAGGTGGTGCTAATTGAAGCTACAACAACTTAACTGTCTATTAGCCATGTTTAGCTTATTGCAAAACTGTGCAAACCTGCTTACAACTGCTTAAAAGTGATTTAATCACTCTGTCGCCATCAGCCCTTGTTCTGGACAGCAACAAAATAATCAGTGCTGCCAAGTCTCGAACCCAGGACACTGTACACTACAGTCAGAGCAATGTATCACTACACCACTTGAGGTAAAGGATTTCTGGTGCTTTTGTAAACACATCATGCAATAGAGTCATTCAACAGTAGGGAAAAAAACTCTGTGGACTCAGTCAGGGCTTGTAACTATACATACACACACAAACGCAGAAACACACACACACACACACACACACACACACATATATATATATATATATATATATATATATATATATATATATATATATATATATATATATACATATGTGTGTGTGTATGGAGATACATATATATGAAAACATACACACACACACACACACACACACACACACACACACACACACATATATATATATATATATATATATATATATATACACACACACACACACACACATATATATATATATATATATATATATATATATATATATATATATATATATATATATATATATATATGTGTGTCTGTGTTTCTGTAACAGCCATATGGGCATCTGTAAAGTATCTAGATGCATATGTCAGGTCAAATGCAGTTGTGGGTGGGGGTTTGTAATGCACAGAAGTGCACATCTATGGTGAAGGACAGCAAATTGTGTAGTATTGGAGCTTGTACTGTACATGTGTACATGTGCAAAAAAGCAGCATTCATCTTGTTCCAATGCCACATGTGAGTCTGCTGACAATACCTCTCTCCCACAACTACATAGGCCCCTCTGGTCTGGATGTGGGACAGCAGTCTGAAGCCAGTGAGTATGGAATTGTCCTGCTGTGGCACACCAATACCCCAGGCATGTTAAGAACATGCATTTTACCATACACACAACTGTCACTCTTAGCCATATTGTGATATGTGCATATTTACTTGTGGTGGGGCTAACTGTATTGCGTCACAGTGGTCATCACAGGGGCCTATTTGCAGGAGATGTAACATATCTGTAGCATACCTCATAGCCTGTCAGTGCAAGAAATCTGGACAAAGACTGACAAAATGGGGAGACAAAGGCCCAAAACTAGGGATATATTTTAAATATTACTCTTATACAGTGGATTGAAAAGGTGTACACACCTGTGGCTGTGTGGAGTCATTAGCACTCTTCAAGAAAAATCTTGTTGATTGGATGGGAAATAGGAAATTCACCCCGGGGATCACCTCTGTGGCGCTGCTTGACAGTGGTACAGGAAAATCATTTTTTTGGGTGGCAAAAGCAAGGGTACCTTTTGGCTGGGCTTGTATAGGCCCCAGGGCTGATAGCCTAGTACCTACCTATGAACCTATGTTAAAATGGCAGATTCTTGTGATATACAAAAATGAGACTACAATAAATAATTTCAAAACTTTTCCCACCTTTAATGTGACCTATAACCTGTACAATTCAATTGAAAAACAAACAAATATGTTAGGGGAACAAATATGAAAAATAAATAATGTATAATAAGCTGGTTGCATACGTGTGCACAGACTTAAACTAATACTTTTATGAAGCACCTTTTGATCTAATTACAGCATTCAGTCTTCTTGGGTACACTCCTGCCATCAATTAAAGAGACTCTGAGTAACACCTAATAATGGTCAGCTGCCCTAGTAGGATTTCCCCAACATTTACTCAGTTGCCTGCTACAGTAAAAGCCATGGTTCATTGAGAGCGTACAAAGGATCAAAGGGATCTCATTGTTGAAAGATATCAGCCAGGAGAAGGGTACAAAAACATTTCCACAGCATTGTATATACCATGGAACACAGTGAAGACATTCATAAAAAAGGGAAGAAAATATGGGACAACAGTGATATTGCAAAGAACTGGACGTCCCTCCAAAACTGATGAAAAGACAAGATAAACACTGGTCACAGAGGCTGCCAGGGGACCTACAGCAACACTGCAGGAGCAGCAGGAATCTCTGGCAAGTACTGGTTGTGTACTACATGTAACGACAATCTCTCATATTCTCCATGTCAGGTCTATGGGATGGGGTTGGAAGATGGAAGCCTTTTCTCACACAGAGCAACACCCAGGCCTGGCTAAAATGTGAGAACAATATGTCATGTCCCCAAAAGCATGTGGGAAAATGTGTTATGGTCTAATGAGACCAAGGTTGAACTGTTTGGCCATAATTCCAAAAGGTACATTTGCTGCAAAAACAACACTACATGACACCAAAAGAACACCATCCCCACGATGAAGCATGGTGGTGGCAGTGTCCTGCTTTGGGGTTGTAGTTCATAACCTGGAACTGGGGCATTAGTCAAGGTGGAGGGAACTATGACCAGCTTCAAATACCAGTCATGTTTCGTCAAAATCCTTCAGGCATCGGCTAGAGAGATGAAGATGAAGAGGATTTTCACCTGTCAGTGCAACAATGACACAAAGCATACATCCAAATCAACAAATGAATGGCTTCACTAAAAAAGAATCAAAGTTTTAGAATGGCTCAGCCAGCATCCAGACCTGAATCCAATAGAAAATCTGTGGTATGACCTAAAGATGGCTGTGCACATGAGATGCCCTCACAATCTGACAGAGTTGGAGGGCTCTAGCAAGAAAGAATGGGCAAATATTGCCAAGTCAAGATGTGCCATACTGATAGACTCCTTCCCAAGAAGACTGAATGCTGTAATTAAATTAAAAGGTGCTTCAACAAAGTATTAGTTTAAGGGTGTGCACATTAAGGCAACCAGCCTATTGTATGTATTTTATTTGCTATATTTTACTCCTAACAGATTTGTTTATTTTTCAGTTGGATTGCACAGGTTATAGGTCACATCAAAGGTGCGAGAGTTTTTGAAATTATTTATTGTGGTCTCATTTTATATATCATAAAAACCTGGCATGTTAACAGGGGTTTGTGCACTTATTATAGCCACTGTAAGCTTAGAAAGTTGTTAGAGTAACCAGATTTGTTTTAACATACATTTACTGCAGGCTTTGAAGTCTAAAACTGAAATGCATATCATTAATTAGTGACATCAATCCTCAGATCATCCCAGTAATGTGTCAGACAAACACAGAACTTATGAGGAACAGACCAAAAATATGAGCCAGACATGTAGACATTCTGCAAAAGTCTGTACAGTTGAGAGGTATGTTCCATAGGAATTGCCACTGTGCTATACAGGTGAACAGCAATAATGTGTACATGGGTGCAGTGTGTGCTAGGTGCAGGCGCATCACCTACTAACACTACTCACATATCCCAGAGGTGTATATTAGTAGTAACATGAAGTGGATATGGCTTCACTGCATGATGTTGAGTGCCTGTCCAGAGTGTGTATGTTGTGTTCTGACTGTGTGTCGTGAATGCCACTATTTGGATATTGTGATGTCTGTGTAATGCCTTTGTGCCACCTCACCTGTATGTGTGCATGTGTGTGTGTGTGTGTGCATGTGTGTGTGTGTGTGTGGCGGGGGGTTGCATGTACCAGCACATGTTATAGTGCAGGTATTAATTTATATAAGTTGTCTTTCCCCTCAAAGGTGGACATGATGGTCATGGTCCCTTCTGCTCGGTACCTGATGTCAGTGTCTCTGGGGACTCTGACAATGATGGTAGTCATAGTGAGGCACAGGTGGAGTTGTCAGAGTCTGAATCTGTGACATTGGTTGGCATCCCACTGTTGCCCACATTGTCCCTGCACACAATCACAATGCCCACACATAACCCATCCCCAGCGGCCACAGATAATGGACAGTTGGCAGGTAGTGGCATGGAACAGGCTAGTGTGGTGACTATGACAAGTGTGAGTGTAGACACTACCCATAGGCAGAGTGCAGGCGAGGTCCCACACAGGCAGATGGACAAGAGTGCTCAAAGGAGGACTGCTGCCTGCCAAGCCCCTGTTGCAAGTGGCACAGCAGGTGTCACAAGATGCATGTTTTGGTCCATCATGGAAGCACAGGCATGTACGGAATGTAACACCAGACAAATACTCAGGGTTTTGGATACAACTCTTCTTGGCATCCATGATGACCTACATGACCTTGTGGATTGCATGTCACAAGACTGAGGTCATGAATAGATGGTGGGGTGAGACCTTGGCAATCCTTGACTGTACAATGTCTATACTGGAGCATGTGGTGGGGGATCAGTGTCAGCCATGTGGACATAGGTCAGCACCAAGATCAGCTGAAAGCCTATGGGGCTATGCACCTTCACACTCCCATAGTGGCAGTACCACCAGCACTACCAAAGGAGGGGTGTTGTCCACATCACATCGGAGCAAGCCATGGGCACGTGGTCCTGGCCGGTCCCATCAGGGACATGGATTCAGCAGACAGCAGTCATCATCAGGGAGTAGTACTGCATCTGGCCTTGGACCTAGTGTTGCCAGTGATACCCCTGGCAGGACCAGTTCCCCTGTCCGTGGATGGAGATGGTGAACTATACATCCTGCCATGTATGGTCCACAGCTGTCCAACATACCCCTGTGTAAGGCAGCCACATGACATGACTATGTGCATACAAACACACACACACACACACACACACACACACACACACACACACACACACACACACACACACACACACACACATCTTTATCACACACAGGTCACCTCCAGACATGCACAGCACCTCTGCACAGCCCATTTCTAGAACACCCTTCCAAACACACACACATGCTGTCAACAGTATGGCCCAGCCTAGGCGTCTGGCAAATCCACACCACACTCTGTGCATATGGTGATACCTGCGCCACATCCCTGTCATCCATACCATTGATGCAGGTGAAATGCTAATATTGGTCTGATGCACAGGGTGAATATAGTACATTGTAGCTATGTAATGCTGTGTAAGGTGCTGTCTGCTTGCATTTGTTATGGGTACACATCAAATTATATGTACCTTATTAGCCATAATGCATTATTGGTGTTTGTACCACTGACTGAATGTAGTCTGACATGCTGTATTCTGTTTGTGTTCCAGGTGTCTGTGTGTCTGCAGGCTGTGGCCCTGCAGACATTATCAATGTGGAGTATGGCAGAGTGGAAATACATCAACCGTTTCATAGCCAAGGTATAGCTTTATATGTACATGTTTACCAGGTGTATTTACATGCAACAGTGTGTGAGGGGCAATTATGGCAGACAGTGTGACCTTGCATACATACCCTTGACACAGTCACCTAGCCTTCATACATGTTACCTGGGTGTTCTGTAGGACCACAGGCTCACACATACAGAGGAGGCTACTTGAGTACTGGCCCTAGGTCCCTCACAAGCTTAGCCATTACTTTAACTGCAACAGATTCAGCTATCAGCACCTGTTGGCCCTGACATTTCTGTCCCATCCACTCAACCATCATGCAGTTAATGAGGGTATGCCTGGTACTGTGTATAATAGGTTTGGGGTATGTATTTTTGACACAGGTTAGCCTGTGTCTGCTAATCTTATATGCATGTCTGGCCTCTAGATCTGGTAGTGCACACATAGTCATAGTCCTTTATATGGGGCAGCTGATGAAGGGCTGAGCACAGCCCCTACCTGCACAGACTTTCAAATGATAGCACTAGGTACATAACACAAATAGCGCAGCGGTACTGTAGTGTGGCAGTGTCTGCCACTACTATTGAAGTGGGTGACAATTGCAGGGGCTCTTAGGATTGCTAATGGTGGATTCAGAGGCACTTATGTTAGAGCCATCTGACACACATACACACACACACACACACACACACACACACACACACACACACGCACGCACAAGCACACAAGCACACACACATGCATGCATACCATGCACTGAAACACACATGCACATGGAGGTGATAGTTATCAGAGTAGATGACCTAACAATCTATTAATGTACAATACACTGTGATGTGACCACTGCATGCACCACAGTGGCTTGGTGTTAGAAACTGTGTAACTGTGCTTGTATGGTGGATGACATCTGTATGGGCTGACACTAGGTTGGCAATGGAGGAGTTCACAGGGTTGAAGAGGCACACAAATGGTATAGCCATCACATGCACACACTAAAGACAGCCACAGGATCTGTGCATACAGAAACACATACACAGTTGCCAATAGACATATTAGCACCCCTACATATCCACTTATATGTACTATAGTGCTGCATACACATGTCATGCTCCACAAAGATTATACGCCTGGGACATAACACACAACCTCTTACAAAAGATAATCTTGTGAATGCCTTCATGGATGGTTGGATAACCCACCAGACATAGCAATTGGTCATGTCTACTGCTCCTATAAACCTGCACAACAGAGTGACAGACTTTGTATAAGCATGATGTGTCAATCAGGTACGATGACTGATGCTGGCATATGTGTCACTACAGTAACTGTGACATATATGGCAATGATATCACAGGAATGCCTATTGTTAGGGGACACAGACCACATATGGGTTACAACGTGTATAGTCTATGCTCATCTGTACAGATGACTGGTATGGGCTGTATAGTGTTACATGGTGCATGTGAGGCAGATGCCATTATTCTTTTTTATTTTTATTTTATTTTATTTTACATTTGTTAACTGGGAGAGTCCGACTGGATGCAGGTCCATTTTCAGCGGAGGCCCGGGGAGAAAATTTCCAAGTTAGTTAAATTACAAGTTGGTTAAATCATTTGGTACAGATGTAATAAGCATCAATAGAGGTTAATGTCAAAGTTACAAGTTGTCAGTGTGATTCTATGCAGAAAATAGTCATACACAGCTCAATATCACATAATACATGGGTTACATAAAAATGATTGCTAGATTCTAAGTCTACACAAAAAAGTCATAAGTAGGCAGTCATACAAAAAGTAGTTAATTCATTTTTTTTTATATACTCCCTCGTAGGGAGAGCATCAACAGAGCAGGTGTTTGTTAAGGAAAAATTACTAGATTTGGTTGTTTAATTATTAGGATACAATCTGAGAGATAGATAGTCTTAGATTAGGAGGTTACTGTTTATTAGGGTTCAGTTTTGTAAGGAAGAATTCTTCATTCATATGGGCAGTAGAGGTTGATTCTACAAGGAACTTGACAGTGCTTTTTTGGATTCAGTATATATTGGTGGAGATCATAATGATTTGCCATGGTCTGGATTAACCTGGGGAGTAGCATGAGCATAGCCAATTATTAGAGTAGTGTTTTTTTTTAGGAGGTGCTTAAATTGTTTTGGAGAGGTTGTGGAGGTTATGTGGTTTGTAAATGTATTCCAGGACTGGGTTATTGTGCAGGCAAATAGGGATTTACCTACTTCATTTTTGTGTCTGATTACGTTTATTAGATTTTGGTTGCTAGATCTTAGTTCTCTAGAGGTTCTGTAAGGCTCTATAATGCTCTGAAGGGCTGGGATTTTATCCGGTAGATGGTAGAGCTTTTGCTCTGTTGAGATTTTATTCAGTAGTAATACATGGGGTAGCTCTAGCCAATCGAGCTGTTTTAGGGATGTACAATGATGTGACCTGTGTTTGGCTTCAGTGGCAAATTTGGCAATCTTGTTGTAACAGATTCCATTTTGTTTAGGTCTTTTTGACTCAGGTTGGTTAATATGGGGGGGCATATAGTAGGATGGATAGCAGGTGGGTACTAGCAGTAGTAGTGTTAGTATGTGTGGTCATGAATTGTTTGTTTCTATAGAGTAGGCCAAGTTTCTTGTTCACTTTTTTGATGGTTTGTGCTATATGGGTATCAAATTTTAGTTGGTGATTGATTTCTACACCTAGTAGTTTTGTGTGAGGAGTTGGTGTGATTTGAATATTACTTTTGGAGTTTATAGTTAATGTTTCTTTTGAGGGATGGGATCTTCCAGGATTGAACAGAATCAGTTTGGTTTTGTTGGGATTGAGAATAAGTTTGATGTTGGCAAACCATGTTTCAGCTAGAGTGAAGTTTGATTGGGTAAGGGTTTGTAGTTCTTTTATGTTTGGGGCGGCACATATAATGGTGGTATCATTTGCGTATTGTACTATTGAGGCAATGGATAGGGCTGAAGAGATCTCATTAGTGAAAAGAGAGAATAGTAGAGGGCCCAGGATAGATCCTTGAGGGAATCCTATGGAAACTGGCAGTAGGGTGGACAGTTTGTCTTGCCATAGTAATGCTTGATGTTGGTCTGATAAGTAACTGTGAAACCAACTTATTGTGGTGGAGCAAAGGTTAAGGTTAGACAAGGTTTGGAAAAGCATATTATGGTTCACCATGTCAAAGGCATTTGATAGGTTTAAGAAGATGGAAGATACAAATAAGCCTTTGTTCCTGTGCTGGTTAACTGTGTTGGTATAGGAAAGGAGAGCAGTAGTGGTGCTGTGGGAGGGTCTAAAGCCATATTGGGTTTTGGATAGTAGACTTTTTTTGGAGGTAATGTATTAGCTGGGAATGGACAACTCCTTCCAGTATTTTGGATAGAGGGGATAGGATAGCAATTGGGTGGTAATTGGTCAGTTCTAGGGAAGAACTGCCTTTATGAAGTGGAATGATATGCAAAGTTTTCCATAAGGTGGGTACTTTATGTTCAGATAGAGATCTTTTTATGAGGTAAGATACAGGATAGGATATGGTCTCTGCAGATATCTGAAGGAAATCTGCAGGTAATTTGTCAGCAGCCAGGGTAGTTGGTTTAAGTCACTAAAGGAGTTTTGAGATGGTCTTGGTTGGGACTGGTTGCAGGGATAAGGTAGTAGTGGACTGTGTTTCATTATTGTTTAGTGGGGTGAATAGTTGTGTTGTAGTGTTTGTGTTTGGTTGGGCATTTGCTAGTTTTACTATAGTTTCAGTGAAGAAGTTGTTGAATTGTGTGGGGATATTGGTATCATTATTTGGGAGCACAGGGGTAGGAGAGGAGGCTTTTTCTGGGTATAGTATTTTATTTATGTTGGATCAGAATTGTTGTGGGTTATGTGCATATTTTTTCTTGAGTGTTTATATAGTAGTTTTGTCAGCTTTAATGTGTCTTTTTAGCTTTATTACAAAGTTCTAGGTAATGTTGCCTTAGTTTAGGGGATTTATCTCTTTGAAACAGTATCCAGCTTTTATCCCTTTCTTTCATTGTGTTTTTATTCTCCTTTGTGAGCCATGGGGCATGGTTGTTTTTTTATATGTACTGTTCTATAGGGTGCATGGTAGTTTAAGATGTCTAGAAAAGTGTTATTAAAATATTGGACAGCATCGTTGAGGGGTAGTTGTTTAAGGGGGTCCAGTTGCAGCATTTTAGTGATCTACTAAAGTCTGTGGCCTTGAAGTACGTTTTGCTGCGTATTATTAAAAGGATGGGCTGGTTGATGTGTTGGTTAGATCTACTCCTAATTAGATAGATTGGCTGGTGATCACTTAGACTGTCCAGGAGACACTCTGACTGTTGTACAAGGGAGGGATGGGATAACAGAATCCAGTCTAAGATGGATTGATGTTTAGTTGCTTTGTCAATTCTGGTGGGGTTGGATATTATTTGGATGAATCTGTGAAGTTTGATGTGGGTAGCGGGGTTGTGGTTAGAGCATTTGAGCCAGTCTATGTTAAAGTCACCTAGTACTATAGTTTCATGGGGAAGGGAGTTTGAGATCCAATTAAGTAGGTTTTCTGTTGTGTTGATGTTATAGACTGGAGGGAGGTAGGCTCCTGCAATTACTATTGGTTTGTGAGAGTTTAGTTTAAGTTTTGCCAGGATCAGTTCTATATCCTTAACTTCCTGGGTATCACAGTCAAACTGTTCCAGGGTGAGATGGTTTTGAAATAAGATAGATACCCCTCCACCTTTTTTCTCTACCCTATCCTTCCTTATTATATTATAGCCTGGGGCTATGATTTCATTATTGCTATGTTCAGGTTTAAGCCAGGTTTCTGTTAATACAAATATGTCTGGTTTATATAAGGCTAGTAGGGTATGAAGGTCCTGGATTTTGTTTAGTATACTTCTTATGTTTATGTTTAGGAAAAGGAGGGACGAGGCAGGTCTGTTGTAGATAGAGTTAGCTGTGCTTAGGTTAGTGGTAATAGTATGAGTGGGTCCGGGGTTGGGGTGTATGTCACCATAGCAGGTCAGTGTGAGTAGGAGGTGTAGATAGAATTTGGTTAATTTGTGCAGTATTTTGTTTTGTTTGTGGGAGGTGAGTGGGTTTGTTTTTGGTGTTAGTTTATTATGACCACATGTGAGTGTCTTACAGGCATTAATATCAAGTTGGTGTGATTGTATAACATTTTAAGTGATTGTGGTAAAGTATGGTTGTGGTCTGCCATGGAGATGGATTGTTGAGTTGTAGATGGCAATAGTAGGAAGAGAGGATGGAGAGAAGTAGGAGGGTGAGAATAATGGTTGGATAGAGTAGTAGTTTTAGTAGTAGGTTTTTATGTGATTTGGGCATCTTTATCTTCATGCAGAGAGAGTTGTTGAGATATAGCTACTACGTGGGTATTAGTGGAGGGTGGTGGAGTGAGTAAGTAAGGGTGTGGTGTAAGTGGATATGTAGTAGTTGGTTGATGTGGGAGTGTATAGTTTGTTAGTGGATGTGGTGTTTTTGGTTACAATTAGGTTGATAGGTTAATTGGGTGGGGAGGTAATTACTAGTGGGTATGGTGGTTAGGTATAAGGTAACATGATCTAGGGGTGGTTGGTAAAGGGGGTAGGGTAGAGGAGCAGAGTGAGCCAGAGTGTTAGTGAGGGTGAATGGAGCAGGGCTGCACTGGGTTGGAAGAGGCCCAATATTCACATAAACAATCATTGTAAGTTGGTGAAGATGGAGGAGACCTATAGCTTTACTGATTTATTATATGCACAAATCTCTGAATGGGAATTAGACAGCTCTAGGGCTGACAGCTAACAGGCACTGGGCTGGGAAGAGGGTTAGTGCTAGGTTTATTTGCACTTCTGTTTAGGTGGATATACAGCCTTAAAGCTGGTAACAGGATACAGGAGGGAAAGTGTAGCTACTGGGCTGGGAGTAGGGCTAGAGAGGTGAGTGGGGTGTAGTATTGGGAGAGTAGTGGTGGTGGTGGTGGTGGGTTAGGGTTATGGGAGAGATGATACTGTTAAGAGAAGAGACCATTGTGAGGATAGGGTATGAAAGGGGACTGAGAGGGGGTTAGTCTAGTAGCGACTGGTAAGTGGACATTGGGTGATAGCAGAGAGAGATACTTTTAAGTGGAGGTAAGTAGAGTGAGGAAGAGCGAGAGTGATTGAGCTAGTGAGAAGGGAGTTAGTGGGACACTGGAAGGTTGTATTGGTTGTTAAGATGGTTGGGGGTCCCAGGGCTGTGACTAAGCTGGCCAGGTACCCTCAACAGAGTATTACAAAGTAGGCTAAGTAGGACTAGGTAGATGATATAGATAGAAAGCATACGTTCTTTAGTTAAACTGGCATTGTTGTTGGCAAGGTTTCCACTGAAGGTGCAACACGCAAGGGAGATGTGATCTTTCCAAGTGGGTTAGGATTAGAAGAAAACCTTAAAGTTTGGTGCCAGGGACCTGTAGGATTAGGATGGAGAAAATAGAACAATTGTGAGATACATTTATAATAGCTGAAGTAGCAATAAACAGGTAGTATGGAGGAGGAGGTGAGATAAGACTAGGAGGGAGAGATAACATGTAAAAGGGAGGTGGTAGATTTAGTGCGAAAAATGGAGTAGGGGTATATTTGAAGTGGTAGGTAAAGGACTAAATTAATTTAGGTAGAGCAGTGAAGAGGCGATAATATGAGGGAGTACAGAATAATATAGGAGAGAAGATAAGCAGCTAGTAAATGATTTAATACAGTTCTTACACAGAAGTATGCTCAGTAATTGATGGCTGTAAGCTCTAAGATAGTTAATAGCTACAATTCAATAATATACAGCCAATGCAAACACATTTCATGTAAATCAATTCACAAATATGCACTGGTATAGCTCTATATGAAACAGGAGAATACATAGATTCATAGATTAGTACTAGGCTAACTGCCCTTGTGAGCCATTTTAAGCCTAGCCAATTATCCCTTTTGAGACTCAAACCCTGCACCTTGTGTTTGTAAGGCAAACACCTTAACCATTAGGCCACCCTCCCAACCCTATCACCTTTCTACCGGTGATAGCTTATGCTTAATGTATTACTACACAATGTTAGGTGATACAGAGTAACCATAGTACTGTCAGTCAACTAATAGTTACTAAGATCTAATAATCTGGTCATGCTGTTTAGGTACATACTGTGTTTGTAATAGACCTAAAAAGTGTTACATCAGGTCGCATTTGAGAAAACAACATAAATCTATTGTAATACAGCAATATTCTTTTGAGTACAATTAATATCTTTAAATGTGAGTTAAATCACCTTGACCAATGGTACAATCACAATAGAGATTGTTTTGTATAGTTTGTATTTGGTACTATAGGTTAGTACAGGAGCGTCCAGCTGAGTAAAACACCAGCCATAAAGTATGAGTATAAAGCATGTGGTCAAGAGCTACATGAAAGCACTCTTATAGTGGGATATATTACTCAGTTTAGCATAGGTAGTAAATACGTGCAGCCAGTAAGGTGGATAGTAAGATAAAAACAGTAAGATAGCAGGTTTATAACACACATTTAACTAGCGTAGGGCCTATGTGTGTGTCTTAATCCCAAGAAGAGAATGCTGAATGTATTACAAAGCACTTATTAAAGAATGTGCTATGAAGCTGGACAAGGAACACCCATTAGTCTAGCCCAGTACCTATAGTGTGCTTTAAACCTTAGCGTGAGTACGCTATATACTGCCAGACACTGAACCGGGAGTTCTGTAGGGATAACAGGTAGCTGCTTTTATAGAGCAATAAGATATAACAGCTGTGTCTAAAAGGCTATTTCCAACCCATACAAGTCTTTTAGTGTTTACCTACCTTTGTGCAAAAGGCTATTTCTCCACAATATGCCTGCATAGTAGAGTAAGGGAGGAGAACAGAGCTTGCAAGCATCGCTATTGGTATCCTTGTAATAGGAGCGCTCTAACTGGTAGCATGCATCTAATTTCCTGACATAGTAAATTTAATGACTACTTTTTAACAAAATGTCTATTATCACTACAAAACAGTTGTAAAGTAGAGCAGAAGGAGAGAATAGTGTGTTGCTTTGACACAGTTGTGATGTAGAACGCTCTCCTAAGTGTTACGCCTCTAACGTCAGCACAAGTAGTATAAGATAAATTATGCCACAGTAGCATGAGTCTAACTCCTCACAGAAATGCCAATTAAAATGTAAAACACAGGCCTAGAAAACTTTCATGGGTAAACGAGACAGCAAATTGGTAAAACCTTAGATAATAATACGCCCGACACTGGATCCTACCCAATTTGGCTTTGTCAAGGGCAGATCCTGCCTCTTGAACTTGGTCGACTTTTTCGAAACAGTCACTAAGGCCATTGATGAGGGTAAGGCAGTTCACACAGCCTACCTTGACCTAGCAAAAGCGTTCGACACAATACCCCACTCGGGCATCATAGAAAAGCTCACCAGCTTAGATGTAAACCCATATGTCACAAGATGGGTTGCAAACTGGCTCAAGGACAGAACACACAGGGTTAGAGTTGCTGGTGCCATGTCAGACTCTAAGCCGGTCACGAGCGGTGTCCCACAGGGCTCAGTCCTGGGCCCCCTCTTGTTTGGCATTTATTTTTCTGAAGTGCAGGCAAACATAGGGGGATTGTGGCTGACAGAATTTGCAGATGACTGCAAACTGGGCACCATAATTGACACTCCATCAGACACAGACATCCTCCAGAGAGGTCTCATAGAAATGGATAACTGGTGCCAGAGCCATGGCCTTAAGCTAAATGCCAAAAATGTATAGTCATACCCTTTGGGAAAAACAAGGTAACCCCTAATTACCACATAGGTGGTAATCCATTAAACACGGAAGAAGTTATCAGGGACCTGGGGACCCAAGTTGACAGTAACCTCTCTTTTGACACTCACATTGCCAAAGTGGTTAGGAAGACCTTCTACATTGCCCACCTGATCATGAAGGGATTCACATCCAGATCAGGAGAGGTCATTGTACCCCTGTACTCTTCACTTATCAGACCAATGATTGAGTGCAACGCCCCATTTGGAATGTACCTTACCCGACACCTGCAGCAGTTGGAAAGACCCCAAAAGTTCCTCACTAAAAGGATAAAGGGGCTCAAACATATGTCATACGATGCCCGACTGAAGAAACTCCAGCTCTATTCAGTTGCATACCGTCTGCTCAGAGGTGATCTGTGCCTGACATACAAGGCCATGTCCAACCCGGAATTAATGGACATGCTCCACCTCAAAAAATCCAAATCCACCAGAGCCACAAGAGCAAGAGACTTAAACCTCAACACGGATATAAATAGGACGTGCTGGAGGGACAGATTCATCACCCTGAGACTCCCTACACTATGGAACAGAATCCCAGTCCATGTGAGGCAGAGCCCCTCACTGACTCTGTTCAAGAGAAATCTTGACGAGTGGATGGGAGATCGTAGGTTTACCCCGGGAATCATCTCTGTGTCACTGCTGGACAGAGGCACAGCAAACTAATGGGTATAGTATTCTCATCCTAAGGGGTGGTGAAAGCCACACACTCTGGCTAGGCTTATAAATGCCCTAGGGCAGATAGCCTAGTATGAACCTATGAACCTATGAACCTATTTGTCGAAGGCAGAAATACGTGTTGTATGTCAGGCAAAAAAAAAACGCTGGTGGCTAGAGAAAGTACATCCACATAGTACCAAATGCAATCACATTGTAAAGTAGCACAAAGTAACATGACGCTAGTAAAAGATGCAGTCACTCTATAAACTTTAAACCAGTAGAGAATATACATCCATGTAGTATCAAATGCCTTTGCAGTGTAAACAGATCAAATCAAGGCAATGCTAATGCAAGATGCAGACACTCTATAACCTTAAAGCAATAAGATACTAGTAGCCTTTTCTATGTATGTTGTACAGGTTTGACCATTAACTCATTAGCTTCACAGAACATGATGCTTATTCTTCATGAAGAACTTACCTGGTCAGCGCTAACACACTACCGCATTGGAGGATTAGGGGATGAGGAATGAGCATGGAGGCTAAGTGTCCCTTTTTTCAGTCCCAATGCATCATGGGAGTGCAGGGATGACATAGGAGGTCAGGTAAAGGGGTAATTTGTGTCCAGCTGACTAGGTGGCACTACACTGGGTTTGAAGAGGCCCAATATTCACAGAAACAATCAGTGTAAGTTGGTGAAGGTGGAGGAGACCTATAGCTTCACTGATTTATTATATGCACAAATCTCTGAAGGGGAATTAGACAGCACTAGGGCTGACAGCTAACAGGCACTGGGCTGGGAAGAGGGTTAGTGCTAGGTTTATTTGCACTTCTGTTTAGGTGGATATACAGCCTTAGAGTTGTAAACAGGATACAGGAGGGAAAGTGTAGCTACTGGGCTGGAGAGGTGAGTGGGGGGTGTAGTATTGTGAGAGTGGTGGTGGTGGGTTAGTGTTATGGGAGAGATGGTCCTGTTAAGAGAAGAGACCAGTGTGAGGATGGGGTATGAAAGGGTCTGAGAGGGGGTTAGTCTAGTAGTGACTGGTAAGTGGACATTGGGTGATAGCAGAGAGAGATACTTTTAAGTGGAGGTAGGTAGAGTGAGGAACAGCAAGAGTGATTGAGTCAGCAGACCTTAAAATGGTATAACCTACACACACAACAGCCACAGGGAATATGCTTCACACACACACACACTACTAGAGTTGTCAGTATTGAGATTAGAACCCCTACCTATCTAATTATTTCCACTATAGTATTATGCTGTTATTGCACATGCCACAGAGCTTGGAGAACTGACAAGTGTATACAGGTACAAGTAAGGTAAATGACAACAGCAGGCCTTGTAAAGTAGGGCAATGGGATGTGTACTAGGTGGTACATGCTTCAAATTGTTATAACCCACACCCCTGAGGATATGATTCTCACCCATACACACACACAGTATCACAGTTGCCAGTACTGAGTTTAGGATCCCTACCTATCTAGTTATGTGTACTACAGTGTTACACAATCACATGAGCCATGAAGCTTATAGGATTTAACAGTAATACAAGGTATGTCGAAGGTAAGTTATTGTGTAAAGTATGGCAATGGGAAATGTAGTGGGCGGGAAGGCATCACAATACATTACCCTACAAACATGCACACTCAAAAACACCTTCACACATTTGCCAGTGTAGAACCCCTGTCTATCTAGTTATCCTAACTATACTGTTATTTAGTTATTACATGCGCCACAGAGCTTATAGGGTTGAGTTCTGTCCAAAGGTACTTCTAAGGTCAATGACATCAGCAGAACTGCTAAAGTAGGGCACTGGGAAGTGTTGTTGATGAGGAAGTCATTAAAATACTTCAGCTTACAAACATTTGCCAGAATTGGGAATATAACTCTTGTCTATCTAGGTACTTGTACTACAGTGTTATATAGTTATTGCATGTGCTACAGAGTTTGTAGGGCTGACAAGTGTAGAAAGGTACTTCTAAGGTGACTAACATCAGCAGGACTGCTAAAGTAGGGCACTGGGATGTGTACTGGGTGGGAAAGTCCTCAAAGTATGTCATCCTATAAACATACTTACACACACATTTGCCAGCACTGGGAATGAAACCCCTGCTTATATAATTATTTGTACTTTACTTTTACATAGCTATTGCATGTGTCATGGAGCTAACAGGGCTGGGACTGTGCAAAGGTAATTGTAAGAGGAATGACATCAGCAGGACTGCTAAAGTAGGGCATTGGGAAGTGTGTGTCGGAAAGTCCTCAAAAATCTCCTTCCTATAAACATACACACTTGCACACACACACACACACACACACACACACACACACACACACACACACACACACACACACACACACACACACACATACACACACACACTTGTCAGAACTGGGAATGAAACCCTGCCTATCTAGTTATTTATACTATACTGTTACATAGTTATTGCACACGCCACAGAGCTTATAGGGCTTGGGCTGTGCAAAGGTACTCTAAGGGGAATGACATCAGCAGGACTGCTAAAGTGGGTACTGGGAAGTGTGCTGTGTGGGAATGACCTAAAACTGTTTCACCTACAAACACACACACACACACACACACACACACACACACACACACACACACACACACACACACACACACACACACACATACACACACATACACACATACACACACACACACACAAACACACACCCTTACAATTACCAGGACTGAGTCTAAAACCCTACCTAGCTAGTTATTTGTACTATAGTGTTACACAGTTATCACATGTGTTACAGAGCTTATAGGGCTGACAGATGTCCAGTGGTACTTCTAATGTAAATGACAGCAGCAGATCTTGTGCAGTAGAGAAATAGGAAGGGTACTGAGTGGGAACAGCCTCCTAATACGTATACCTACAGACACACATACACACACACACACACACACACACACACACACACACACACACACACACACACACACACACACCACACACACAAAGACAGGTGATGTGATATTATAACCCCCACCTCAGTACTATTACACAATGGAGCTCGCCTTCATGCTGGCATGTGCGACTGGTTACGACCGGTATGTCACTGTCCGCAGCAGGACATCACTCTATACCATTCAGGGTATCCGTGTGTATGACTCACTCTCTGTGTGTCCCCTTGTGTCTCTCTCTGTCTATCACTGTCTGTCTCTCTCTTCCCCACATCTATATGTGTCTATGCTTGACATATTGTTATCTGTTGTCCATATATATGTCTGTGTGTCACACACGCAACAGATGCATATATATCACATATGGACCACCTACAGCTAGCTGAAGGTAATCCTGTCTGATGGGTATGTGTAGGGATAGTTAAGGTGTACATAGCTGTCTGTATACAAAGACATATATGCACAATACAATTATATAGTCTGACGTGGGTTCCAACATGCCTGTGATTCTCTAAGAGTAGGAGCATGCCCAGTATGACCTTCTAAGGTGAGAGCGGGACTCTATTCCAGAGATAGTTGTACTCCGGTCTAGAGGTACTGGGGTTGCTTTAGCAGGCATTTTCTGACATATATGAAGTCTGACGTTGCAATGTATTGTTGCATTACCTAGTGACAGACATCCTCAGATTATCACAGTGCTTTACCAGAGGAATACAAGATGTATAATAAACAAACCAATATTATGAGCCTGACTATATACATTCTTGCCCAAAAAGGCCAATTGAGAGGTATGGCTACAGCCAGTTGACTAATGAAGCTGTATAAACAGTCCAGCAACTTGATGATATACTGGCTGGGGAACTCCTGCTTGTGTGGTATTCTTCTTACTTACAAAGTCATATCCTGGTATGGACATACCTCTCAATTGTACATTTTTTGGCAGATTGTCCAGGTGTTTGTCTTTAAGTTTCATCCAGTCTACATAAACTTGTGTTTTTATAGCAAATTAGTTGCATATAATTGAAGATTGACGTTACAAAATAATGACAGACATTAGTGTTCCAGACTTCATTACCTTCAGACAATTCCTACTAATGCAAAACCCCTTATTCTACCAACTTTCTCAGTATATAAGGGCAATATTTACAACATGTGCCTATCACTGGGCCTTTGTCCCACTTTTATTTATGACCTTGTCCAGATGTCTTGCTGTCAGAGGTTGGGAGGTGTGGGTGTGGGTACAGAGTGGAGTCTACTGTGCAGAAATGTCCATTATATGTGTAGTATATTCCACATAGCACTGTGACTTCCAGGTATGTCAGTGGCAGAAAAGTACAGAGTAATGTGGTGAACCACTGACAGACAGTTGTGCATAGGTTGATAGGTTGCTATGACATTAGTAGAGTATTGGCCCTGAAGCCCTTATAACCCACGCAGACAAGAGTATAGCCCATGTTACAACATGTCAGCAAACAGAGCCCCTGTCCAGCAGGGACACAGGTGGGATCACAGTACTGTATTTTGTGTTTCCCATTCACTTATACAGGGAGCACATCACTAAGGCTATTGAGCCACTTGGCTTGCTGTTGACAGGGAGTGTATTCCACAAATGAGGAAGTGTGTGGTACATGTATCTGTCACACCAGCAAGCCATACTGATATCACTGCCCAGGTTGATGCTGCACCTACAGGTTGATGCAGTTGGCCTTGATTTCCAGATGTGCAACAGGTTCATCAAGGCAGGGTCTTGATTGCTTTGTATGACAGACAGGGGTCACCACAGCAGACTCTGTATGGAACGGGGTAGAGGTACAGTGCTGTTAGCCTATCTGTGTAGGGTAGGTGTTTGGGGTTTGAGTAAGGCTGTTTGCAAGACCCTGGTGTGTGGAGTCTACATGGTCTGCGGTGTGTAAGATTGTGGAGTTCTCATGTGATTTTGCCTCTGAGGTGCCCATTGTTTGGGTTTTGTTTTGTTGCAAACTTCCACTTACATGGGTGTGTGCTGTGTATTTGCAGGTGATGTTTACTGACTCCTTACACTGCATGGCACCTATGTTACTGCACAATCTGTTCTTTTGTGCACATTCCCCATTTGTCTGGCCAGTGGTTCCCCTTCCCATTATGTGTGCTCTTTGTCCTTCTGTAGACCAGTCACAGGCTTTGGCCACAGTGGCTGCTGTTATGTATTTGTAATTCTGATGTGGGTTGGGTACATGCCGTTACATCACACACAAGTTTGTGGACTTCACACCTCTGAGTGTACCTATTTAGTAGGTTGTTCATCATTGCACCATTCCATTTGCTGTGGTCCTTAGACAGTTTGTGTTGCTATTTGCTATTAGGAGGCTACATGTGGGCCTAGCTGTCATACTATCACAGATTGACATCTGGACAGGCCCAAATATGGCAGTCAGACAAAGGCCCACACATGGGGAATGGGTGTCAATAATGTTCTTTCAAACATAGACAGTCAGGAGACCGGTTTGGTAATTGCTTGCTTACTCTTATGGGTATGACATCTGCTTCCCCACTATCTGCTATTGCTGTTTTGACATGACCCTTTATTGTTTTGCAAATAGTTGGCAGGCAAATGCAATGTTAAGACAAGCAGAACAGATATCCAAGGCATACTTGTGCTCCTTCTGTGACAACCTGTGTCATTCTAGGGGTATGGCTGTTGGCCAGTGACATGTTGTCAGTGCTGACACAAAAAGGTGGCAGCCTTTTATACACTGGCAGTACACTGACCTTCAGGTATCTGCTGTCCTACCAGGCACCATACCTCTCACCTTCTGAGAGCCAGGCATCTGGACAAAGCCATAAGTAATTGGGGGACAGAGGCCTAAATATAGGGATCATTTTTAAGTATTGGCCTTACAAACCTAGAAGGGTGATTCAGTAACAGGTTTTGCATTAGCATGCATGTTTCTGTATGGTATGAAGTATGACACTAAAATCTGTCATTATTTTCTGACCTTAGTCTTATGTGATTTGCATTGCCAGACAACCACTATTTCATGATATACAGACCACAAATATGATGCAAACCTCTGGACATTCTGCAATAGGTCTGTACAGTTGAGAGGTATGGTAGGCACTGTGTAGGTTATACCAAGCTGTGTACTGTCCATATGTATGGCCCCCTGTCCATGACCTGTCCAGCTTTTCTGCATTAACAGATATTGACATCTGGACAGTGTGTACAACTCCTACTGTAGGTGTAGCTGACATGCTGAATAGTTAGCACTTGCAGTTCTTGGAACATTGCCCTGTCAAAGACAGTACTGTACCTAGGCCACTACGACACAACAGCCGGGAATAAGTGCTGGCCACATCTTGACTGTATTAACCACACATATGCATAGCTCATTCACCCCTGCATATTGTGGACATAAAACAAGTTATCCTGTTGATTGGGACTGCCCTGGCAATGTGTGCTCTGCTGCTATTTCCCTACAAACATACATGTTACTGCATTTCTATGGGAATATGGGTGTGAAGGGGCACACCTGTCAACTGTATACATTTGCACAGATTGTGCTGATATTTGCTTTACATTTTGGTTCCATTTAGCATAATATTGTGCCCTGTCTTGTAGACTAGTGGCATATCACTTAAGACCACAGGTCAGATTGTAATGGCATACATTTGAGTTTCAGACTTCTTACCCTTCAGAGCCTTCCTGCAACTGCAAGACCTGCTGTGCTATCACTGTGTAAGTCTGTAGGGGGTATTTCATCAGTGTCACCATTTGTGGGCCTTTGCCAGACATTTCTTTATGTTTTTTTTTTTTTTTTACAGCTGACTTGCTAGGTGAGGCTGAGGAATGAGTATGGGACCCCACACTGATATCCATGCTTGTGACCTATGACCCCCCCCCCAATTAGTTGGCCCGCCACATATACTGCAGTGGGATTTGTCACCTTGGATACTACTGCATAGTTTTGGGAAGCCAGAATTGGTCAAACGTTTCCTGGTGTCCCACATAGCTATCAGTTGTCTGCTGCTATCCCAGTAGGCCACCTCATTCCCTTGCATGCATGCAGCAGTACCATAGATATGCTACCAGAACATACTAATCCATCCATTTATTATTAAGAAGATTGACTTACATGTGTCTGCGGCAGTTGTGAGTATGGTGCTTGAGGGCTGCCTATGATGGATGCACGCAGTACACTGTCTGTACATGGTAAGGTACAGGTAGTGTAATGTGTGTGATTTGTGTGACATCCATTTTACTGTGTATGCGAGTCAAAGATAGGTGTCAGTCCCTGGGTCCCTACAGTGTCAGTGTATGTGTGCTATGCGTTGCCTCTTTGCCAAGGCCAGGGCATACTGGGCACACCTCTGTCTGCTTACAGGAGCTGGCTCAGGGAGTTCCTCCTCCGAGTCCCTCTGTGCCTGCTTGGACCTTGGTAATGGTGGAGGGGCTGTGTGGCCCTTTCCCATGCTGTTCTTGCTGCAGCTGTTTCTGCAGGATCATATTGTGTAGCATGGCACATACTATGAACATGTGTGCACATGTGGCAGGAGAGTACTGCAGAGGTCCACCAGATATGTCAAGGCAGTGGAACCATGACTTGATCATCCCAAACACATGTTCTGTAATGATCCTGGTCTGTGCATATACCTCATTATGGCATTATTAAGTGTGTGTGTGTGTGTGTGTGTGTGTGTGTGTGTGTGTGTGTGTGTGTGTGTGTGTGTGTGTGTGTGTGTGTGTGTGTGTGTGTGTGTGTGTGTGTGTGTGTGTGCATTTCTGATGGATGTCATCATCCATGGCTCCAGTGCATAGCCAGCATTTCCCACCAGATGGCCATATGGGATGCCCCCCCCTAGCAAATCTCTGGTACAGCTGCAAAGAATGCCAGATATCGGGGTCATGATAACTTCCAAGGCTTCCAGCACACACATTAATTATAATGCCCTGGGCATTGCACATGACCTGGAAACTGATGGAGTGAAAGCCCCTGCGATTTACGTAGACCCTACCCTGTTCACCTGTTGTTACTTTGATGTGTATGTGCGTGCAATTGATGGCATCCAGTACCTCTGGGTAGTCTGCTACATGGTGGAAGAAGAGCAAATTGCTGGTCCTCTCCTCATGGGTGCTGGGGAAGTAAATGTGCTCACTGGTATGTGGTAGCATGGCATCCAGAAACTGGTGGAGTGCCCCAGATGCAGATGCCTGTGAGACCCACATGATGTTCCCAGTAGGTATTTGGAAAGTACCTGTAGCTCGTATTCTTAAGGCTACATATACTTTGGTTTCCACTGTAATGGATTCCCTTCTGTTGGCTCTGAGTCTGAAGTGAGGCCGGCACAGCTCAATGAGCTGCTGAAGTATGTCCCTGTCCACCCTGTAGCACTCTACTATCACCAGATCAGGTAGGTTACCCTGGGTCTGAACACTCTTCTCCTCCTCAGTCTGGGGCAGTTGTCAGCATTATCCTCCTTACCACCCTCAGGCTCTAGCACATACTGATGTATCAAAGTGACAGCAGCCCCTAACATTTTGTCACTTAAAATTCCCCTGAGTGTGTACACCAATGGTGCAGAGTTTGTGGGAAAAATTAGACTGAAAGGTGTTTGCACAGTTTATACTGTTGTGCTGCAGGGTCTAAATTAAATCAGTGAATGCTTAAAAAAGCAAAGGCTGATTTATCGACCCCATGTACGCGAAAGCTTACAATCCCGAATGCTTAGAACAGTGATTTTTTTTTCCCCAAGGGAAAAAAGATCGCTGTTCCAAAAAAGAAAAAAAAAACTTTAAAACATTACATAAAGTGGGGGGCAACCCCCCCTACTTAACTATACCAACTCCGAGATCGCACTACTATGACGCAAACAGCAAAATAACAAAGATGGCCAAGTGATTTCTTTCCTAACGAAATAATTTGCTTATATGCCGTTTCAGTATTTTGCCATTTCGCTCTTTCAAGTTCGATCAGGACGCATTCGAAAGAATGCGTCTTCGATCATATAATAGGGAACCATGCTGCAGATGCTGCCTGTATGATTGGCTGACTAGGATACATTCCACCTGCCAGCTATATTATTTATACTTGATTGCTTTTATTCTATTTCCCAATTTTTTCCCCTTCCCATTTCTGCCCCTTTTAAGCCCCGTGGTGTGCCTAGCAAACCTGCTGCCCAAATGTAAACAGTTCTGCTATTTCCATTTTTTTTGTTTGTTTTATTTTGTTTAAGAGCCGATGCATGCCACACAAACCCGTTTAACTAAGGTAAACACTTTTAAGCAGAAATGGCCCTCCCCTGGATGTGAACACGCTTTCCATTTCATGGAATAAGTAAATACAGCCTCAGACACACCCCCTTGTTTAGCTGTGCTTAGCTAAGCTCAAATGGAAGCCATTGAGCTCCAATGTGCTTACATCTAGCATGACACACCCCCTTTTCATGTCAGATGCTTCTCCTGCTTACACCACTGCCTTATAGCTCTTACATGGTTAGGTGTATCCAGGCAATGGTCTTCCATTTTGAGGTTCAGTAAATTTTGTTCATTTGCATACCCCACTGCCTTGGTCCTTTGTTACACCACTACACCAGAGTCTTTCCCTTTAGCAACCAGTGTTACCTGCTATTGTTCTGATTCTGAACGCTATCAACTATAATGGCAATATGCAGATTTCACTTAAAATTGTCTTTTCACTTTTTTTTATTTCTGGCACAATCTCGTTTGCGTGCCGCTGCACTATGCTTAAACAGCTGAAATCGGCCAAAAAATATAAACTCTGATCTTTATAATTTTGCAACTCTTTTCCATGCAAATGGCCATATTTTAGCTATTGTATACCTAATGATTATAATGCATGCTTTACTTTGAGCTATCTTGCCCCCATTTTGATTTTTGCAGAAATGTACATGGTCAGTAACCAAATGCACTTCTGCAATGGACACTGTTCTGGCATGAATACCTGCCTGCTTATTGAATCACTACTTCACCTCATTTGCATGGTTTTCACCTACAAATAAGGTAATTAGCATTATTCAGTGGTATCCATGCCAGAATAGTGCTAGCAGGCTCGTGCACACCCCCAGCCTTGTTTACTGAATCGCTCAGTGACCGTATTCCATGCAGAAGCTGCTGCACGATTCTGGCATGGAAAAATCACTTTATTGTATCCCCGAGTCTGTCTTGCCAAAGTAAATAACTACTGTCTGATTACAAATTAATATTCTTTTGAGAAACTGAGAGTGAATGCTGCTTTTGTGAAAACAAATGTTCGCAGAAGAATAGGGAAGTTTTTTTCCCCAGACTGAAATTTTCCTGTAACCCCTCTCAGTCTGGTGTTCACTCTACTTAATACAGAGGGAACACTTGAGAAGGCCATCCCACTTAGGTTCTTAACCTCTGCTTCTCCTTCCTCTCTCCTTGCACTTTACTAAAAAAAAAATGCACTTTATTTTGCTTTTACCTCTTCTTAAAAGTACTCAGTTGTATTTATTCTGGTGCATTTATTACTGCTTGGTAGTAGCCTGATTACATTGTAACTGCTATTCTAAGCCTTTTGGTTTAAGCACTTGGGCTTCAGACCAGCTGTTTTTACATTAAAAAAGGTTTGTGGTCTGCACTGTTGTGGCAGGACAGATAGCTTACATCCTTCTAAATTGGGAAATGCTGATTGAAGGCTCAGTGTCTGTTATTCTAAAAGTGCATTAGTTTTGGTTTAAGCACTTAGGCTTCAGGCCAGTTATTTTATTTTAAGAAAGTTTGTGATCTGCACTCTTGTGGGAGGAGAGGTTAGATTCTGCCCTTCTGAGCTTGGAATTTCTGGTTAAAGTATTATTGTGCCTGGTTATTTGAACTGGTTCTTATTGAAATTGGTGCACCTTGTTTGCTGTAGCAAAGACTAGATTCAGGAATGCTGAATTTAACTTTGTTTGTATAACTTGAGCACTAATCCAGGCCATCTTTTTTGGAGAAGGTTCCCCTGCACCCTAGTGCTAGGAGTGTGCAGTTGGAACTTGTCTGATTGAAGACTGCTGGAACAGGGCTCAGATTTGAGCTTTTTTACTGGTTAATTGGGTAATTTGTTTAAATCAGTTTGCTCGTTTTCTATTGTTATATAAAAAAAATTGCACTTTATTCATCTGCTTTTACTGTATTTGTGTTTCTTCCTACTTTATTGCATTTATTCTGCTGCATTTATTACTGCTTGTTAGTAGCCTGATTAAATTGTAACTGTTATTCTAAGCCTTTGGTTGAAGCATTTGAGCATCAGACCAGTTGTTTTACAAAAAGGTTTGTGGTCTGCACTGTTGTGGCAGGACAGTTAGCTTACATCCTTCTAAGTTGAGAGTTGCTGATTGAAGGCTTAGTGTCTGTTATTCTAAGAGTGTATTAGTTCTGGTTTAAGCACTTGTGCTTCGGGCTAGTTATTTTACATTAAGAAGGTGTGATCTGCACTCTTGTGGGAGGAGAGGGAAGATTCTGCCCTTCTGAGCTGGGAGTTTCTGGTTAAAGGCTTATTGTGCCTGCTTATTTGAACTGTTTTTTTTCTGAAATTGGTACACATTGTTTGCTGTAGCATAGACTAAATTCAGACCTGCTGAATCTAGCTTTGTTTGTATAATATGCGCACTAATCCAGACCATCTTGTTTTGGAGAAGGTTCCCCTGTACCCTAGTGGCAGGAGTGTGCAGTTAGAACTTGCCTGATCAAAGACTGCTGGAACAGTGCTCAGTTTTTAGTTTTTTATTGGTTAATTTGTTTAAATCAGTTTGCTCATTTGCTAATGTTATTTAAAAAAAAAACACTTTATGCATCACTGCTTAGCTAGGGTTAAACTATTCGTGGTGCCATAAAAATCTGCTCTTCAAAATTTCCTTTAGAACTAGCCAGTTTTGTAGTTTTAGCAAGCAAATCTGTTTCTTTGAGCTCAGCACTTGTTCAGAACTCATTGTAAGCACTAAATAAGCTACAAATTACTACAGCACTCAACTTTCCTCACTTGTCTAGAGGAAAACCATTTTTAGTACTTAATAAATAAGCACCTATCCAGGCATGTCTAAGGGTCAGCTCCCATTGTTTTCTCCTCTCTACCTGATTAATCTAGGCATCTTGGGGAAATGCAGCAATTGCCTTATGTACACAGACAACCCTCTCCTCCTAACACATAACACTACAACCTGTGAGAGATGCACTTATATAGTCAAACTGGAAGCAAAGTCTCTTCACCCAAGACTGGACTAGAAAGTCAAGAGGAGAAGGTAAACACTTGTACCACACCACATTCATCACATAGTTCCTCAAAACCTACACCACCAAAACACACACATAGCAAAACAAAACACACACCTACATTCACGGAGCCTCTCAATAAAAATCTGCTCAAGCAACAGAAACCTCCAAAGCAGAAACATATACAATCTCCACCACCCAACACAACTCAAATGACACATAGCTCACAAACTCAGTGTGCCACTCAAACACAGCCCATAAGGCATAACAATGTACCCAACACTCTAGTCATAGGTGACTCTATAGTCAGGCACACTGATGTCCCACTCACCAGGCTAAACAAGGAGAAAGTTACTGTCAACTGCCTGTCGGGTGCCAGTATCCGCCACATAATGCATGCACTCAGGTCTCTCCACAACAAGTACAAATATGACTGTCATTGTCCATGCTGCTGTGAATGACCTGAGATGTACCTCCATGAACACATGAAAAGAGACAAGGAGGAGCTCTCTGATCTTGTAGCCCAGGCAGGTATGATCCTAGCCCTGAGCAGCATCCTGCCATCACCCAGAATGATAGCACAGTACAAGGACAAAATGATTGACTTCAACAATTGGGTAAGCTTTTGGTGTCATTCTAAGGGGATCCAGTATCTGTCTGCCTGGGATGACATGATCGACAGACCACGATGCTTTGCCAGAGATGGCCTGCACCTGTTGCCATTGGGATTCCGGATACTGGCTAAGGCTCTTGGAACCCGTATAATGCCTTTTTTAGGCAAGGTTCAGATGACAAATTCACCATTGTAACCGATACAAGCAAGCAAAATCTGAGGGTAATGCTACTCAATGCTAGAAGTCTGAACCTCAAAATGCATTCACTCGAGGCACTCCTTAAAATGGAGAACATTGACATCTGTGCAGTGACAGAGACCTGGTTCAAGGCTCCAGAGAGCACCCCTGCACTACCAGGCTATAATTAATTCATACAACACCTTTCGACCACCTAACCTGGACTGAAACACTAAAGGTGGAGGCATGTCCATATTCATTAAGGATATCTACACCTCCAGGTTAGTTGCTCAGCATAATGCATCCAAGATTATCCAAGTGCAACTAACTCTGGGCAAGACTGCAATCCAAATTGTAACTTGCTACAGATCCCCCACCATGCTCCAGGATTCCCACTCCTCATTTCTTGATACACTGGAAAATATTAGGGTACAACCCAACACCCTAATAATGGGTGATTTCATCTACCCCACCATTAACTGGGAAAACTACCCATCTACCAACTCTTTTGCTCAACGTTTTCTGGAATTCATAAATTTCAACACCTTGGATCAACTTATCCACATCCCCTCTAGGGGCAGCAATATCCTAGACCTGGTCATTACCAACACGGGCGACCGGTGTTCCACACCAGAGGTGAGTTCCTCATTGGTCAGATCCGACCACAAGCTAATTACCCTAGACATCCACATCCCGCCCCCTCCCCCATTAAGGAATCCACCGTAAAAAAATTTCTCCAAAGCCAACTTCACGCTTCTTAAGACAAAAGTGGCAAACTTCACGACACCCATACAGATGGACTATAGAGGTACGAGTGCTGAATCCTACACAAATCCACTTTACAAGCACTTACATGAGTGCATGGATCATGCTATCCCTAACAGAACCAAGATGCTATTCTCCAAAAAAAGGAAGCCAATCTGGTGGTCCCCTGCCATAAATAAACTCTACAACAGAAGAAAGAAACTATTGCAAAAAAGAGTAAAATCCCATGACTGGAAGAACTCCCTGGTCAGCCTCAGTAAGAAGCTGAGATTCCTCAAAAAATCCTCTAAAGTTAGTTATGAAAACAAAATCGCCACTGATTCCAAAGACAACCACAAAGCATTCTATAGCTATGTCAAGAATCTCAATGGCAACACTCAGATCTGCTCTGTTACAGCACAATTGCACTAAATATACAGAACCAACTGATATTGCCAATATTCTGGCAGATAGGTTAAGTGTTAACTTAACCCCCCCACCCTCTAAAGTGCCCATATCTATACTTGAAGAATGCTAAATTCCTGTAATCATGGCTGCACAGGTAAAAACCACACTCTCTAAAGCCAAGAACACAGCATCCATGGGACCTTACAACATCCCAGACTGCATTTTAAATGAACTACAGAATGAACTGGCACCCATCTAAGCACCATGTTCAATCATAGCATAACCTCAGGCTTTGTGCCTATTGAATGATGCACAGTGACAATTATCCCTCTCCACAAAGGGGGAGCCACCACAGACCCTGGGAACTACCTCCTCCTTAGCCTGACGAGCCTGATCTGCAAGGCCATGGAATGTATCATCATGGAACTTATAAACAAAGACATTGGTAATCTCCAAACTCTGGACCCCACCCAGTTTGGGTTTGTGAAAGGCAGATCATGTCTCCTAAACCTGATAGACTTCTTTGAAGCAGTCACCAAAGCCGTAGACGAGGGTAATGTGGTTCACACAGCCTATCTAGATCTCACCAAGGCTTTTGACACCATCCCCCACTCTGGAATTATAGATAAACTCACTAAACTAGGTATAAATCCCTATGTCACAAGACAGGTTTCCAACTGGCTCATTGACAGAACCCACACTGTGAAAGTAGCAGACCCCAAATCTGATTTCAGACCATTGACAAGTGGAGTACCACAGGGTTCAGTCCTGGGTCCCCCCCTGTTTGGTATCTACTTTTCTGAAGTACAGGCTAACACAGAAGGTCTTTGGCTAACAAAGTTCACAGATGACTGCAAACTAGGAGCCATAACTGAAATTCCTAATGATGTGGACATCCTACAAAAGGGCCTCACTGAGACATATGCCTGATGTCAAAGTCATGGCTTCAAGCTCAATGCCAAAAAGTGCATTGTCATCCCCTTTGGTAAAAACTCTGTACCCATGAACTACCACATAGGTGGTAGTCTGCTTAACACTGAAAGTGTGATAAGAGACCTTGGGACACAGGTGGGCAGTAGTCTCTCCTTTGATAATCACATCACCACAGTAGTTAGGAAATCCTTCTATGTGGCACACCTCATCACAAAAGGTTTCTCATCCAGGAAAAAAGGGTCATTGTTCCACTCTACTCATCACTCATTAGATCCATTATAGACTACAATGCCCCTTTTGGTATGTACCTCACAAGACATCTACAACAACTGGAAAGGTCACATAAATACCTCACAAATAGGATTACCGGGCTCAAACAGATGCCCTATGCAGACCGTCTCAAAAAACTCCAGGTTTACTCCATCACATATTGCCTAACATACAAAGATATGTCAAACCCAGAGCTGTTGGACATGTTCTATTTAAAGAAGTCCCAATCCCTCCGAGCTGCACACTCTAGGGACCTAAACCTTGTAACCACAATAAACAGAACATGCTGGAGGGATAGATTCCTGTCCCAGAGACTTCCCATACTCTGGAACAAACTACCTATCTATATCAAACAAAGCTCCTCATTAGCACTCTTCAAGAAAAATCTTGATGATTGGATGGGAAACAGGAAATTCACCATCGGGTATCACCTCTGTGGCTCTGCTTGACAGGGGCACAGGAAAATAATTTTCTTCAGTGGCGAAAGCCAGGGTACCTTTTTGGCTAGGCTTGTATAGGGGATCTTCAATGAGGATGTTAGCATTTAAAGTCTGTCCAATATAGCATTACATAAGGGAATCCCCATGCTGAAAGATGGTGAAATATGAACAAAAGAATGATTTAACCATTAATACCTGTAAACATCAAAATTACATTTTGTGCATGTGATGGTGGTATCATTGATATATATATATATATATATATATATATATATATATATATATATATATATATATATATATATAGCATCAATAAGTGTAATTAATATAATGTAATGGTCATTATTAGCCAGACTTCATTATGCAGTTAACTGAGTTTTGTAAAATTCTTGGATCAAGTTCAGCCAAGGGCATGTATACTGCTTTTTTCAGAATACTGTATTAGCTCTTAGAGACAAGCAGTTAAAACTCATTCAAAATTAATAGTTGTGACATTTTATCTGCCTATTTTCAAACAAGTTATTAGCTATATCTGTAGAGAGATGAAGTGCAAAGAGAAGAAGAGCAGGAGTTGGACGTAGGAGCTGGACATTAAAGACAAATGTTAAGTGTTTCATAAGCCAAATTCTTACCTCTCCCACTTCAAGTCATTATTCAGAGAGATGTCTGCAAACTGCAAGCATGTGATATATTAATTATGGTTTAATAGGCTGATTTAAGGCACTTTCCAGGTTCCTACAGCCCTGACATTCTTATTGTGCTATCGCCCCTTATAACTTGACACAGTGCTGGTGTCACTCATGTAATGCAGCCAGCAAAACAGCTTGTTGGCTTACTGCTGTAGGAATCAGTTATAGTTTCATAGTTTCATAGTATAGTACTAGGCTATCTGCCCTGGGGCATTTGTAAGCCTAGCCATAGTGATGTGGCTTTTGCCACCCCATGAAATGGTACAAAAATGTACAGAATAAATCTAGAATACTGTGCCTCTGTCTAGTAGTGACACAATGAAGGTCCCCTTATATAATAGAATTAGTTTACTGTGCCCCTGTCTAGCAGTGATACAGATGTGACCCCTGGGGTAAACTTTCGATCTCCCATCCACTCATCAAGATTTCTCCTGAAGAGAGTCAGTGAGGGGCTCTGCCTAATACGAACTGGGATCCAGTTCCAAAGCATGGGAAGCCTCTGGGTTATGAATCAATCCCTCCAGCATGTCCTATTCATACTTGTGCTGAGGTTTAAGTCATTAGCTCTCGTGGTCCTGATGGATTTGGATTTTTTGAGGTGGAGCATGTCCATCAGATCCTGATTGGACATGGCCTTGTACGTCAGGCAGAGATCACCTCTGAGCAGGCGGTATGCTACTGAATAGAGCTGAAGTTTCTTTAGTCTGGCGGAATAAGACATATGTTGGAGACCCTTGATCCTTTTGGTGAGGTACTTTTGTGGTCTCTCCAGCTGTTGCAAGTGCCGGGTCAGGTACATACCAAATGGGGCATTGTACTCAATCATGGGTCTGATGAGGGAGGAATATAGGGGTACAATGACATCCTTGGATCTGGATGTCAATCCCTTCATGATGAGGTGTGCAAGGTAGAATGTTTTTCTAACCACTTTGGCAACGTGGGTGTCAAATGAGAGGTCGCTGTCTACTTGGGTCCCTAGGTCTCTGATTACTTTTTCCGTACTCAGTGGGTTGCTGTCTATGTGATAATTTGTGGGTACTTTGTTTTTTCCAAAAGGGATGACTATACATTTTTTGGCATTTAGTTTAAGGCCGTGACTACGGCACCAGTTGTCCGTTTCAGTGAGGCCTTTTTGTAGGATGTGTGTGTCTGCTGGTGTATCGACCATGGCACCTAGTTTGCAGTCATCTGCGAACTTTGTCAGCCACAGCCCTCCCATGTTTGCTTTAACATCTGAGAAATAAATGCCGAACAAGAGGGGTCCCAGGACAGATCCCTGTGGGACACCACTTGTGACTGGCTTTGAGTCTGACATTGCTCCAGTGATTTTAACTTTATGGGTTCTGTCCTTTAGCCAGTTTCCAACCCATCTAGTGACACAAGGGTTTACTTTTAAGCTGTTTAGCTTATCTATGATGCCTGAGTGGGGTATTGTGTCGAAGGCCTTAGCCAAGTCCAGGTATGCTGTATGAACTGCTTTGCCCTCATCAATGGCTCTAGTGACTGTTTTGAAAAAGTCAACCAGGTTTAAAAGGCAGGATCTGCCCTTTACAAAGCCGAACTGGGTGGGGTCAAGTGTCTGTAGGTCCCCTATGTCTCTGTTTATGAGTTCCATAATGATTCTTTCTATAGCTTTGCAGACCAGGCTAGTTAAGCTTATGGGGCGGTAGTTTCCAGGGTCTGTAGAGGCACCCCCCTTGTGGAGTGGGATCACTGTTGCTGTACGCCAGAGTTCAGGTACATATCCCGAAGTAAGGCTAAGGTTAAATAGCATTTTTATGTGTGGGTTTAGCTCCTCTTGGAGTTCATGTAACACGCACCCCGGGATACCGTCAGGTCCCATTGATGCTGTGTTTTTTGCTTTGTTTAGGGCGGTTCTCACTTGGACATCTGAGATGACAGGGAGATTACATTCAGCTGGGATAAGTATTTCTTCTTTTGGGGGTGAAGGAGGTGAGAAATTTGCACTGAACCTGTCAGCCAGAATGTTAGCAATATCTGTGGGTTCAGTGTATATTTTGTTGTTGTGAACCAACTCTGAGCATATCTGAGGGTTTACGCCCAGGTTTCTAACATAGCTGAAGAAGGCTTTGTGGTTATCTTTAGTGTCCTTAGGGATTTTTCTCTCAAAGTTTGCCTTGGATGTTTTTATGAGAGAACGTAGTTTTCTGCTAATGTTGATCAGAGATGTCTTCCCTTCATGGGATTTCACTCTGACGTGCAGTAGCTTCCTTCTTTTGTTATACAATTTGTTTATGGCTGAGTCCACCAGACAGGATGCTTACATTTGGTGAAGAGGGACTTGGATTTGTTTGGGATTGCATGATCCATGCATTCTTGGAGATGTCCATAGAAAGCATTTGTGAAGAATTCGGCATTGTGGGATGTGGTATCCACTGGCACAGTGGGCTTAAAGGATACCATCTCAGTCTTAAGAAGAGTGAAGTCTGCTTTTGAGAAGTTTTTCACTGTGGTCTTTTGTGCTGGGGGTGGAGGTGGGATATATATATATCCAGGGTGATTAGTTTGTGGTCAGATCTCACTAGTGAGTTGTATACTTCCGGTGTGGAGCATTTTGTCCCCATGTTTGTGATGATCAGGTCTAGTATATTATCTCCCCTAGTGGGAGAGGTGACTAGTTGTTCCAGTGCATTTGAATTTATGAATTCCAGGAACCTTTGGGCTAGGGTATTAGGGCTAGAATAATGCACCCAGTCTATGTTTGGTAGTTGAAGTCTCCCAGTATGATGGTATTTTGTGATACATTCATATCCTCCAATGTCTTCAGGAAGGCTGAGTGGGGTTCTTGAGATTGGGAGGGTAGTCTGTAACATGCTACCAGTTGTATAGCAGTTTTGCCTATGGTTACTTGCACCTGTATGGTCTCTGATGCTTCATGTGTTGCTACTAACCTGGAGGTGTGGGCGTCCTTTATGAATATGGACACTCCCCCTCCCTTTGTGGTTCGGCCCGGGTTTTGGGACCGAAAAGCATAATATGAGGTATAGCCTGGTAGCGCTGGGATGCTCTCAGGAGCCTTGAACCAGGTTTCAGTTACTGCACAGACGTCGATGTTCTCCATGCTGAGGAGTGCATCAAGTGCCTGCATCTTGAGATTTAGACTTCTGGCATTGAGCAGCATTACCCTTAGTTTTTTTCCATTTTTGTTTTCTAAGGAGGTGGGTTTGTCTTTTGAGCCTTGCCTAAAAAAGGCACTATGGGGGTGGCAAGAGCCTTAGCCAATATCCGGAAGCCCAGTGGTGACAGGTGTAAGCCATCCCTTGCGAAGCAGCGTGGCTTGTCCAACATATCATCCCAGGCAGACAGACATTGGATCCCCTTAGAATGACACCAGTACTTGAGCCAATTGTTAAAGCTGATCACCTTGTCTTTGTATTGTGGTATCATTCTTAATGAGGGCAAGATGCTGCTCAGGGTCAGGGTCATACCAGCCTGGGCTACATAATCGGAGAGCTCCTCTATGTCTCTTTTCATGTAGTCCAGGGAGGTATGTCTCAGGTCATTCACACCAGCATGGACAATGACGGAGTCATATTTGTACTTGCTTTGGAGTGACCTGAGTGTGTGTGTTATGTGGCGGATCCAATCCCCCAATAGACAGCTCACAATCACCTTCTCCTTGTTCAGCCTGGTCAGTGGGACATCAGTGTGTCTGACTATGGAGTCACCTATTACTAGTGTATCAGGCAAGGTGTTTGGCCTTAAGGGCTGCGATTGGTTGACACACTGATATATTGAAGTATGTGTTGCATGTGTTTTGTTTTGAGGTGGTGGATTTTTGGATGTCTGCTTTGGGAGCCTCTGTTGTTTTGGTAAGTTTTATATTAGAGCCTCCGAGTATGTCTTTGTGTTTTTATGTATTTGGTTTGCAGTTGTGGTAGGTCTATGTGGGACTGGGATTGTTGTGTGTATGGTTGCCATCTCCTCCTGTCTGGTCATGCCAGCCCTGGGTTGAGAGAGTTCAGCCTCCAGTTTGGCTATATAGTTGCATCTCTCACATGTATTTGTGTTTGTTGGGAGGAGGAGAGGGTTGTCTGTGTACATGAGACAATTGTAGCATTGTCTCAAGATGCCCAGATTGACCAGCTGAACTGGAGACGACGCCAGTAATCTGCCACTCGACATGCTAGAACAGTATAAGGGAGTGGTATACCTTTAAGGGAAGTGGGTATTCACAGGGGTGGTAAGTAGATGTAGTGCTTTACTTAGTACGAGAGTGCTTACTTAGTAGAGAAGTATTGAGAACAAGTGCTAGGCTTATAATACAGTG
The DNA here is from genome assembly GCF_019279795.1 of Protopterus annectens. NCBI lineage: Eukaryota > Metazoa > Chordata > Ceratodontiformes > Protopteridae > Protopterus > Protopterus annectens. The sequence goes on along the minus strand of NC_056730.1, from coordinate 223,448,365 downwards.
AGTAGTCTGGTTATACTAAGAGTAGAGCTTCCTTAAGGGAAAATTTGAAGAGTAGACTTGGCGGAGCCAGAAAAAGTTTAACCTTGTTTAACCGGCGCTGCACTATGTGCACGATCACGCAAAGCCGTGCAAACGCGGATTTTAAACAGTGAACTACAAAAGAGCTAGAAATGGTCCCAAACAACCAATTACTACAGCTTCTTGTGCTGAGGTCACTTCCCCCAAGGACAGGTAGGCTGCTCAAGGCTCCCCACTCCCACTGGTGAGCAAAGAAACTTCCTTCTATCCAAGTAAGGTAATGGACAACACAGGCACTACACCACAGCCCAGAATACAGCAATGCCTGTAAACTATTGTTTAACTAACTGTGGCTATTTACTGTCTAAGCAGATTAACTTCAGTGGTGTTGGTTTCACAAAATTATCGCCATAAACATACCCATTTACTTAAAAAGGTAAAATTGTGATAGTTACCACTCTGGTGGCAAAATTAGAACTACAAAAAGATAAAGATTAAATCTGTGCCACAAGAAAGCAGAAAAGCACATACCACTTTAGATATTCTTCGTCTCACATTGCTGCAGTCATAACCTGTGGGTAGTCCGCTGTCCTCGGTCGGCCCGAATACCAAAGAGCTGGGCTGGCGTCGGTCATTGTCGCCTAGAGCTGACGTCAGTACGTAGTAGTACTTAAGCGCATGACCGACGCCATATCCTCAGTCTTTCTTGCCGCGTGGTCCAAAGCAGAAGCTGCGTTTGCAAGTGCCGTTCGGCGTTCTGAAATTTTCATTTATCGAGTTTCAGACCGAAGACCAAGTTGGGCTAAGTACCCCGTTGGGGAAATTTTTGTCTTTTCTTGCCTCAGTTATCCGGATGTCAGAAAAAGTTAATAATTGCATTTCTTGTGGGAAACAGATACCTCATAGGGATTATCATTCTCTCTGTATTCCTTGTTTGGGGCCTGAGCACGACGTGGTCGGGTGTCGCTTTTGTGCTAGATTTAATAAGCGCACCATTAAACGGAGATTAGACTGTGCCAGGCTTGTTTTCGGTAAAAGGTGTAACTATAACATGCCGTCGGATCCTCCGACGCCCGCTACCGCTAAAAAGCGTAAAGATAGATCTTTGAAGTCTAAACCGGATGAGTCATCCGTTGCGGACGCCGGTTCTACGGAGGCTCCGGTTGAATCTGTGGATCCTGCCGAGGGTTCGGCTGAATCCCAGGGGGAACCTTTACTTTTGCAGGAGTTGGCCTCTCAGGACTTAGGCCTTGCTGAGGGTGCTTCTCAGGTGTCTGTAGTTCCATCTTTACAAAAGGTTATTAGGCCTTCTACTTCAGTGGCTAAAGGCCATGCTAAGGCCAAACCTTGTCTTGTTGGCCCTGGTCATAGTTCTAGCTCTCCAGCCCCTGTTCCTAAAAAGCATATGTTGAAAATGGCGGAGGACTTGATTACTTTGATCAGGGGTTCTATGCCCCCCCCCCAGAGAAGAGGCCTAGGGTGGAGGCAGATTTAGAGGGAATGGATCTTTCCTCAGACTACTCTGATTCCTCAGCTGAAGAAATTCAGGAATTCCCTTCCTATTCAGATTCGGATGCAGAGGACTCCTGTCCTTCTGCTTCTCCTCCAGAGGATTTTTCTTTTTCTGAGACTTTACATTCCATGAGGGAACATTTCAAGTGGGAAGGTCAGGATTTTTCAGATTCTCGGAAAAGGCTTAGGGAATTTTTGTTTCTGCCACAACATAGGCCCTTGGCTATTCCTCCTGTCTTAGATATTGTTCAGGATGTTTTTTCTGAATCTTCCCTTAATCCTGATTCTTTGCCTCCTGCCCCTGTTAAGCCAGACAGATATTAACAGAGTTCCAGAAGCTCATAAGTATTTGTACAAGAGTCCTAGAGCTGATCCAGAAACTATTATTCAAGGTCCGAAGGGTATTAGGGCTTCTGTGGCTAAGAATCCAGTTCCTTTGGATAAAGATTCTAGAGCTTCAGATAGGTGGGGGAAAAAAGTGTACACCTCCTCTACGTTAGCTATGAGGGCTTTGAATTGCCAATTTCATATGCTGAAGTATCAGAATTTTTTGTTAGGTCAATTGAAATATAAGGTGGATGCTTTATCTGAGGGTATAGAGTGTAAGGAGCTCCAGGAGTTGGTTCATGCATCAGATCAAGTTGGCAAGCATTCTTTGCAGTGTGGTTTCGATGCTCTTCAGGCTTCATCCAGGGTGGCTGCTACAGGTTCAGTTATTCGTAGACATGCCTGGCTTAAGGATCAAAATTTGTCAGAGCATGTTAAGGCTCGGATTTTGGATGCTCCTCTACAATCTGAAGTTCTTTTTGGTCCTCCTGTGGAATCAGTTTTGAAAAAGATGGAAGATAAGGCTAAGTCTATGCAGACGGTCAAGGATTTTATGCAGGTGCAGCCCCCTAAGTTTAGTAGGAATTGGCCTGCTAGAGGATGGTCTTACCCTTCTTCAGATTATCAGTCTAAGGGCAGGTCTAGAGGTGGTAGAGGCAGAGCTCACGCTCAGGGTTCCTTCAGACCTAGGACTTGGAGTTCTCCTGCACAGTCTTCTGGTGAGGGCAGGGGTCAGCCCTTTCATAAACAGACCCAATGACCTGTATCTTCCGCTGCCAGACCCTTCTTTACTGGCAGCTCCTCTAGGAGGAAAGTTGGGACTTTTCAAACAAAACTGGCATTTGGTCACCCAGGACAAGTGTGTGTTGGATATAATAAATCACGGTTACAAGTTTTATTTTCACACTTTTCCTCCTTTCAAAGGCATGCCGGATGTGCCTCCTCAGCAAAGGCTGGAGGCTCAGGAGCAAATTTCTTTACTTTTGCAGATGGGGGGCAATTCAGGTGGTCCCTCCGTCAGAAGTAGGCCTAGGTTTTTATTCCCGTCTATTCCTAGTGCCAAAGAAAGGAAATACTTGGAGGCCAATTCTGGATTTGTCCATTCTCAATACCTACCTAGACATTCCAAAGTTCAAGATGTTAACATTACAACAACTTCTGCCTATGCTAGGCAAAGATCACTGGATGGTAACCCTGGATCTCAAAGAGGCCTATCTTCACATCCCTATCAGGCCCAGCTGCAGGCGATTCCTGAGATTTCGGGCTGGTACTTCTCATTATCAGTTCTCTGCATTGCCCTTTCATTTATCTACTGCACCCAGAGTATTCACAAAAGTTCTGGCTCCTGTAATTGCTTTCTTCAGACAGAGAGGAATACAAATTTATCCTTATCTGGACGATTGCCTGATTCTTGCTCAAAACAAAGACAAGTTACTACAACATCTTCAGTATGTAATGGCAGTTTTAAGGTGCCTAGGGTATTCTGTGAACGAAATAAAGTCCAGTCTAGTGCACTCTCAGGACATGTGCTTTCTGGGTGTGAGACTGAATACAGCTTCTCAGATGGCATTTCTGACCCCGGACAAACAAAGAACTCTTCATCTATACTTCCAGCAGTTATCAGTAATGTCCAGGCTGACTGCAAGGACAGTCCTTCAAGCCTTGGGGTTCATGGCATCTTGCATTCTAGTACTTCCCAATGCCAAACTGCATATGAGGAAGCTACAATGGTATCTCAAAAGTGTGTGGACTCAACACTGCCACGGTTTGGACACTGTCATTCGGATTATACCTTGCATCCAGAAGGAATTCTTGTGGTGGGCTCAGGAATGTCACCTAAACAAGGGACTCTCTGTGACCCGACCAGAGGCGAGTCGGATCCTAACTACGGATGCCTCGGACTTGGCTTGGGGAGCACACTTCAATGGGAAATGGATACAAGACATGTGGCCTCCCAAACTACTACATTTGCATATCAACATGAAGGAGATGTTAGCAGTCCAATTTGCCTTGTTGGCCCTCAAGGGCCTACTTCAGCCGGGACAGGTGTTGATTCAAACAGACAACACAACAGTCATATGGTACATCAACAAGCAGGGGGGAACCCATTCCTACCCTCTTTGCAGACAAGCAATGATTTTGTGGGAGACTGCTCTGAGTTTGCACATCAATCTTCAAGCACGGTTTCTGCCAGGAGCACAGAACTCCCTAGCAGATGTATTGAGCAGGCAAATTGTGGATCCCCACGAGTGGAAACTGGACCCTCATGTATTCAAACATTTGACCGTGGCTTGGGGAGCTCCAGACATAGATCTGTTCGCTTCTCCACTGAATTTCCAACTGCCAAAATTTTGCACAAAGATGTTCCACCCAAAGGCTTGGAAAGTGGATGCTCTATCCTTCAGTTGGAACAACCTTCACGTTTATGCTTTCCCCCCTCGGCCTCTTCTTCCCAAGGTACTCTTGAAGGTCAGGCGGGACAAGCCTTGCATGATTCTAATAGCACCAGATTGGCCACGTCAGCATTGGTATCCTCTGCTGAGGATTTTAATTCAGGAGCCTCCTTGGCCTTTGTCACAGATTCCTCATTTGTTATCCCAGTCAAACAATCATTTTCTCAATGTTCGGGTGCAGTCCCTGCATCTAACAGCCTGGCGTATTCTGTAATGGAGCCGGTGGGGTCTCAGCTTCCTCAACAGGTTTTAGATGTCATTTTGGAAGCCAGGCGGCCTAGTACTAAAAAGTTTATGCTGATAAATGGAAGAGATTTTTTCTTTGGAGCACAGCAAAGGGCTTTGATGTTTCAGTGCCTAATTTGAGTTTTGCACTACAGTATCTTACTGAATTACTGGACAAGGGTTTGTCATTCTCTTCTGTGAAGGTTCATGCTGCAGCCATTTCTGCTCACTATGATTGTGACCCTCCTTTATTTTCTCACCCTTTGTTCAAACAATTTCTTAGAGGGGCAAAAAATATAAGACCCCCACGTAGAGCTCCTACTCCTTCCTGGGATCTCAATTTTCTGTTGGACAAGCTTACTTTACCTCCTTTTGAACCTACAGCTACGTCTGAATTGAAGTTTTTGTCTTGGAAGACTGCTTTTTTGTTGGCCATTACTTCTGCTAGGAGGGTATCTGAATTACAGGCACTCATGGCAGTTGAACCCTTTCTGATATTCCATAAGGATAGAGTTTCTTTGCGTACTAATCCTACTTTTATGTCTAAAGGGATTTCTAATGTGGCCTTGAACCAGTCTATTCATTTGCCTACTTTTTATGCTGATCCCCAAAATAAGGGGGAAAAAGTCTTGCATTCTTTGGATATCCACAGGCAGCTACGTTATTATTTGAGCAGAACTAAAGAGTTCAGACAGACTCAACAGTTATTTGTTTCCTTTGCTTTGGGTTCACAAGGGAAAGCTGTTTCAAAGCAGACTATTTCTAAGTGGATTGGTCAATGTATTGCTTTTTGTTATTCTCATCATGGGAAGAATGTTCCTGCTGGGATCAGACCTCATTCTACTAGGGCTACTGCCACTTCTACTGCTTTTTTGAGGGGGGTAGCTACCAAGGATATTTTGGAGGCAGCTACTTGGAGTTCAGTACACACTTTCACTAAGCATTACCATCTCCCTCTTTATTCCAAGTCCAGGGCTGGGTTTGCCACTGCAGTTTTACAGGGCATGTTAGCAGCCCCTAATGCTATTTAGTTTGCCAGCCTCCCTTTTCCTTTGCTTTGGGATTCTACCCACAGGTTATGACTGCAGCAATGTGAGACGAAGAACATAGTACAGTTTTGTACCTACCATAAATGTAGATGTTCGAGGATCTACATTGCTGCAGTCCAATTATCCCTCCCTCCTTCCCCTCTATAGTTTGTGGTTGCTGTGTTTTTTTTTTGGGATACTCTTTATTTCCACACTGGTAGTTGTTGGGCATTTACTATTTTGGCTCTGGCCTTCTTTCATTCTTAGGCCTTCTGACATCTGGGGCAAGAAAGACTGAGGATATGGCGTCGGTCATGCGCTTAAGTACTACTACGTACTGACGTCAGCTCTAGGCGACAATGACCGACGCCAGCCCAGCTCTTTGGTATTTGGGCCGACCGAGGACAGCGGACTACCCACAGGTTATGACTGCAGCAATGTAGATCCTCGAACATCTACATTTATGGTAGGTACAAAACTGTACTTTTTTTCTCTCTCTCTATTACAGCTTCTCAAAATGTTACAACTGTAGCCAAAGTTACTTGCTGTGACAATTAAAATGATATCAACTGCACACCCCTTCAGTTACCGTGCATGCCTCAATACATAGACTGAAATGCTCATGCAGAGTACATATCAAATATGTTTTCAGTATCTTTACTGCAATCACATATATTCTGCAAAAAATATTACTATACAATTAATTTTTTTTTAAGAATGCCATATTTTAGTTTTAAAATAACACTGTTGATTTTTATAAAACTAATGGTCACCACCTGACTGTGTGCTGTGAAATTTGTCAATTCATGGATTGCCCATGGTTGTTTGGAAATTCATCTTCAGTGTCAGAGAAATGGTGATTGTTAGTAAAGTAGCCCATCCATAATTTGTTGTCACTGCATAATTAAACTAAAGCAAAACTACATGTGCTTTATGCAAAACAATCTTCCCATACAAAAATGAACTGTATGGCCCTATGGTAATTGGTTACCAAGAATGATTCTGAATACACACTCTGTGAAAAACAGAATGTGAGGTATCACTGCCTGTTAGAAAGATACTTTGTAGATGACTGATATAGTCAAAACAGAGTGATATTTTACTAAATATAAAGGGTTATGAATGCCTTTAACGAAGCATATAAATCTGTTGTAATAGAAATTGTTGTTAAGGAATATAGTGCTGTTAGTTAGCAAAGTTAAAAAGCCAAGCAAATGAGCCAAGTACACTTAAGTTCTTTCAGTCATAGATTAGAGAAAATAATAGCAGAACAAATTCCCAGCTAAAAACAGAAAAAAAAGCAATTCCAGCTTAAAATCTCAGTAGGCAATCTCAGTAGTCATCTCTTTAAGAACATCCCTGTAAAATGTCAGCTCAGGACAAAATAACCATGTAAATCCAAACAGCAAATGGACAGCACTACTATAAACCACTTCGGAGAATCTAAAATAGTAAAAGCCAAAAAACTCCAAAAATGCAGACACAATGAATGTAAATATGAATTTATTTATTCAAAAACCACTAAGCAGCTTTTGAGAAAACCCTTATTCAGTGCGTGTGTAACATTACTTACCTAGGTTACTGAACCTATTAAAATCTTGAGCCATATTTAAATACTAAAACCATGTGACACAGCCGATAAACTAATTACCTAATCATTCAAGCATATTAAAACATGAAACAATTAAATTTATCTGAACCATAAACAGGATAACAACTTAAAAGACAATAAAGGAAAACATTGCACTATGAACTAAAATACATTAAAACTTCCTATATCCATACTTTCATTTTAACAACATCTGTTTTTTTTCTTAAAATTGGTTTTAAATTTATTGCTGTATTAAGTCCTGGTACATGGTCAGCTTCCAGCCGTAAAATCCAGTCATATTCATACACTTCAAGCACATTATTCAGATTTCCACCTCTTACATTCTTCACATTTTGATCAATTTCTCAAAACACAAACCTATACTCCCTTCCTTTTTCTTTTATGTGCTTTACAAGTGCATTACTAAGTATTTCCCTACATATCTCAGATGTATGTTCCGTTATTCTGTCTTTAATCTTCCTAGCACTTTTCCCTATATTGAAAGCTGAACACTCAATACATATAGCCATATAGAGTATATTGACTGTATTACACATATCAAAACTATTAAAATAAAGCTCTTATTAGTTACTGGATGTATAAACTCATTTTCTTTCTTTATGTCATCACAGCACTTACAATTGTAACATGGGAAGGTTCCAGTTTTATTACTTTTCTGACATTTATTATAAGATACATCCTTGTAGCATAACCATTGCTTTAAACTAGAGCATTTTTTATATGAGAAACTAGGTTTCTCTCCCACTATCCTACTTATCTCAGGTATAGTTTTCAGTATGTCCCAGTTTCTTGTGATAATATATATCACAACATGAAATCTACAACTATATGTAGTAATGTACTGAATCTGATTACATCTACCACTATTATTCCTAGAATCTATACTATTGTCATATTCTGTAAAATACGGCCTAGCATCCAATTCTCAGTCAAAACCACATTTTTAACATCCTCAAGCAAGCTATCTTCATGTTCCCTTTCTTTAAATTCTATTGCTATTTCATCCATCTTACCGCAGCATAGGGTACTATCAGTAATTGTGGAGTTTTTTTGGCTTTAACAGAATAACCATGCGCATTTAATTAGGTTTGGTAGTGAACAGATAGATTTATATCCCAAGATGTGGGCATCTGTGGGGGAGGTGTCCATCCCAGAGGTGTGCCAATAATGATGCAACAGTTAGAGAGGTTGGACATCTCACAAATTTCTCTGTCTTTGATTGCTTACATGAGCATTGCATATACTTACAATAGTTTTTGCCTTTGTTCTAGTTTTTATGTTTTATTTTTTATTTTTTATATATTATTTATTTTTTTAGAGAACAATTTTGAACAGATGAGTCTTAAAATAATTGTAATTAAGAACTGGATTCATGTAGGTACACATTACGGTGTGGTGAAGATTTTACTTATAAACAGCAGTTTATAGTGGAGAAATGTTTTTGTGACAGAAAGTTAAAAAACCCTTTATTAAAACGTATTACAGTGCTTTCGTTATGTGAAGCTTCCTCAGATCTGCCTTCTGTGTGCTTGCGAGTTATCTTATTCTAGAGGTTTAAAATAGTGGATTGTTGTTACTAAAATAAAATAGTGTTGGAAACTCAGGTTTGGAATTGTTACTGTAGAGCTTAGTCTTGTAATTATGTGCCTGATACATGAACTCATAAGCTGGTTTGCAGGTAAAGGACAGAAAATGGTGGGTTGAGTGGTGTGGGGGGGGGGTTAATAATCCTCTGTGTGTGTGTGTGTGTGTGTGTGTGTGTGTGTGTGTGTGTGTGTGTGTGTGTTTATGTGAGGATTGTCTGCAAGATGGTTAAGGACTGCCAAGATTTAAGTTATCATTAATTTAAGAAATAATTAAAAGCTGAAGTGAAAACAAGTATCCCAGGTATTTTTGGATAGTCTCTATAAAGGAAAGCTTAAATAAAAGAAGAAAGGTCTGCCCATTGTGGGGGTTGGAGATGTGCATGATACAATTATAAATGTGTGACCTTTAAACGTGGTAAGAGATTTACAGAAAAAAATGACAAAATGAATGGAACAAGGTGTACCTACATGAATCCAGTTCATAGGTTCATAGGTGTGTACTAGGCTAATGGCCCTGGAGCCTTTACAAGCCTAGCCCATAGAAGTGCTCTGGCATTGTGCTACCTGATGTGAGTTCCCAGTGCCTCTATCAAGAAGAGCCACTGGAGTGATCCCTGGGGATTTCTCTTGAAGAGGGCCAGTGGGCTGCTCTGCTTGACATGTATGGGAAGTCTATTTCAGAGCATGGGCAGTCTCTGCATTATGAACCTCTCCCTCCAGCATGTTCTGTTGATTGTGGTGATGAGGTTGAGGTCTCTGGAGCATGTGGTGTGGAGGGATTGGGATTTCTTTAGATGTAGCATTTCTAACAGAGCTGGGTCAGACATGACTTTGTAAGTCAAGCAGAGATCGCCTCTTAGTAGATATGAGACAGAGAATAGCTGGAGTTTTTTGAGTCTGTCCATATAGGACATGTATTTAAGGCCTAGGATCCTCTTTGTGAGATACTTTTGTGGCCTTAATTAACAAATAATTGTTCTTAATTAACAATTATTTAATGAATCATCTTACTGTTTTCTAAAAATAAATAATATATAAAAAATAAAAAATAAAGCCTATATAAAGTAGAACAAAGGGAAGAATTTTGTAAAGTATGCACAGTGATCATGTAGGCATTCAGGGGTGGGGAATGTTGTAAGAAGTTCAGCTTCATGGAGTGTCACATCACCACTGGCACACTCCCAGGATGGACACCTCCCCCCACACATGCCCACATCTTGGGATATAAATGTAAGACAACTTACCATAGCTGTTCACTAAACTCACAGTGCTCATCTGACATCTTGTATAATATTAATAAAGATCTACCAAATCTAATTAAATGGTGTACAGTTTATTCTGTCCTCAGCTGAAATTTTAAAGGGATATCCTTAAAGAGATGATTACTGAGCTCTCCTACTGTGATTTTACACTGGAATTGCTATGCTTTTTCTGCTTTTAGCTGGGGATTCATTCTGCTTTTCATTTTCTTCCACCTATGACTGGGACCATTTAAGTGTACTTGGCTCATTTGTTTGGCTAACCTGGATTCCAACAGCACTATATTCCTAATAATAATTTCTATTCCAACTGGTTTCTAAGCTGGGGTACAGGCATTTATAAACCTTTACATTTGGTAAAAGGATCACTTTGTTTTAATTTTTGAGCCTAGTGGATAGGAATCTTCATCTGCAATGCAAGGCTTGCTATATCAGCCTGGCTATAGAGTACTTCTGGTTTTCTATTTTTGTGTGACATAATCAGATCATATTTAGTTGACCATAGCATAGTGCCAATGAATTCGTTTTGGTCATAGTTGTGTACCATGGTGAGTGTGTGTGTGTGTGTGTGTGTGTGTGTGTGTGTGTGTGTGTGTGTGTGTGTGTGTGTGTGTGTGTGTGTGTATGTGTGTGTGTGTGTGTATGTATGATGTATGTCTGTGTGTGTAAGATATAGTGGGGGAAGCCCCAATGTTTGGTATATGGAAGTTTCTCATTTAAATAATTGTGTAAGGCTTTTTTGTGGAGGCATAGACACACAGGACAGCCAATTAACTATGTATGTGCTACAACTTAGATTTGTATTTATGATTGCTTGCATTATGACATAATTGATAACCAAGGAATGTGTTGACTGACAAAGTGTGACAAAGGAACTTACTGTTGATGCATGTGTACATCAATAAAAATGGATATACTCTGGAAGCCTGACCTATATCACAATATTATCTTTCATGTGCTGTGAATCACAGAATGGTTAACTTTGATGCAAACTGCAAGCAAATTGCACCAAGACCCAAGCTGACTGCATTAATTTCCACCATTGATTCTTGACTGCTGTTAGTCGTTATATGTTAGAGTTAGCCAGAACTGACTTTTGTAGCTGAGCATAAGATATGAATTCCAATCTTTATTACAATGTCAAAAGATAACTACATATTGACATCATTTGCATCTGAACATATCTACTTCTTTTCTCAACTATCCTTTTGGCCTAGTAGACAAAATGGTGATACCAGAAAAAACAGAGGAAAATAATAAAGTCTAGTGAGAGTGGTGTGTATGACCTGTGTGGACTCTTTGGAAAATTGCAAAGACTCTGAATGAAAGGATAATTTGACTTAATCATTCAAACTGTGATAGAAATAGCTGGACAGGCATTCCAACTTCAGAAACTGTAAGGATATATTAAAATTATAGAAGGAAGAGTTGAGATACAAAATCTGTTACAGCTAAGTGTATTTACTGGATATATTCCACAAACGTTTTCTACATCACCAAGTTAAGATAATATAGTATGGTTATCCAATCAATGTAAAGGCAAAATATATTTATACTTGAATGTCTTAATAAGAACTGACTAGGTAAATAAAATATGCAGCTCAGCTTGACAGACTCTTGCCATTTCAAAATCTAACATAAAATGTGAGAATACCAAGAAGACAAAACCCAAATACTAAATAAGGTTTTCTTTTTAATGTTATTGTTGCAGATAATCCTGATAAACTTCAACATCCTAGCAGACATTCGTAGTGACCACTGTCCCATGCTGGTCATATGTTCCTTCATGTCTAAACTCTCCCAAGATGTTTTCCTTAATCTGAAGACTCTACATTTCTGTCTGAACTCCCTGTGGCTGATTTGCTTGTATTCCTAAATCAAAACTCATTTTCTGCAGTCTCATCATTTTACAATGTACTAACACCAATTCAATATAGAATATTTTGACTCAAATTAAGAAAATTGAGAGCAACAAATTCCTTTTATCACTGAAATAAAATCCCTTTATAACATAAAAAAATAACACTTCCAGTGCTTACAAATTCAAGATATACCAAAAACTATAAACCTAACTGTAGATTATCTACCATGCTGCCAAACTTGTTTTTTTTTTTTTTTAAGATGGACTCAAAGTGTATACTTCTCTCACCCAAATGATTTTGGAAATGTGCTAAAATCATATCCAAAAGCATCTTCCTGATTCTTCAAATAATAAAAAACTCCTTAAATGCAATTATTTACAGACAAGTCACAATCACATTTTTATTATTTTTACTGTAAATTTCCCCTGATTTCTAAGTACTGTGCTCACTGTCTCAGGCCCCCTTGCACTGCCTCTTACAAAATCCACCATTTGCTTTCAAACAATTCACTACAAACAAGTAGAAAAAGCTGATTGATGGTAATGCATTACATTGCTGTAGTCAAGTCATGTACTTCATCCTACATTTCTGAAGTTGGGATGATTTTTCTTATAGAATCCACTCACATTCTATCTTCAATCTTTCACAATAGGAACCTTACCCTACAACTTTAAATATTGTCTAATTGTTCCACTCTCTCAAAATTTTCTCCCCTGCTAATCCTTACGATTACTACCAAGTCATGAATATGTGATCCATTGCTAAATTATTAGACCAAATATTTTAACAGGAAATTCTACAGTATATAAGTACTTATGATTTACTTTCACATGAACAAAGAGCAAAGGAGGCACCAGAACACAGCACTTAAAATCCAAGATTTATTCCAACCAGATAGGTGAGCACTTTCGCAGCCAAAGCCGCTTCATCAGACAAGTAAAGTGCATCATTACGAGCATTTTAAATTAAAAATATCCAATTACATAAGCCACTATGAATTAAAAGCAATAAACACTTAAAGGCATACAAGAAATCATTTTCAAAAACACTCCTTAAAACCTCATAAAATACCCATATAATTACAACAGAAGTGCATTATCTTTTCAATGGTCTGTTAACCAGAATAGGTCTGATAGAAAGTTTATCATTCAAACCCTTCCTCATGTTTGCCCGCATTCTAATTATCTATTCAAGTTCTTTCATTTCAGCTATGTTTCTAGTGGGACCCCCTCTATTCCTTATAGCTTAACCACCTCTATAGCCATGAACTTAAAAGTATGTAAACTACCTGATATCATAATATGTTTGGCTAGAGCATTGGTCTCTGCTTTTCTAGAGATATCATAGGAATGTTCTCTCATCCTATCTCGTAGTCTTCGTGTAGTCATCCCAATATAGAATGATTGACAGAGCATACAATGGGCTAAGTAAACAAGATTAGTGGTATTACAGTTAGCACTGGCTTTAAAGCTCAATTTTGTATCAGTGTCTGGATGTTCAAAACTTGCTCTACTATCAATAAGATGACACAAATTGCAGGTATTACAGGGAAATGTACCACATGGGGACTGTACGACAGGGCCTATCCCATCTCTAGGGTAACAAAGTAACCTTTTAAGAGATTTTTTATTTCTATATGCATAACTGGGGGTTCTCCCCACTATGTGTTCCACTTTCCCATTAGATGTAAGTATATTCTAATTTCTGGAATAAATATCCTGTAGTAGCCTAATATTACTTGCATAGGTTACTGATATCTTCATACAATTATTGTTCGCTATTCTTTCCTTTCTATCCTGTGAGGGTGCGGAGAAATATGGTTTCCCTTCACTCCCCCTCATTCCAATTGTATTAGTAGTGGCCATCCCAACTTCTTTCATATTATATCCCCTATCCAAAAATCTCTGTTCAAGTACACCTAATTCATTCAAAAATGTGGAATCATCCACTATTAACCTTGATGTTCTCAGTGCCTGCCCTGTCATGATATTCTTAAACACATGTCCAGGGTGTATACTTTGTCTATGAATAAATGTATTCCTATAACATTTTTTCCAGAAAATTTCAGTGGTGAATTCACCAGTAATTTTTCTAATTACCCTCACATCCAGGAACTCAATAGAGACTGTTGATATGTTAGCTGAGCATCTTAAAAAATCAGTACTTGTGTTCAGAGCATCTAGGAAGCAAGTGAATTCATTCCTACCTCCTCCCAAAAGAAGGAAGATGTCATCCACAAACCTCCTGTAAAAGACAACATTATCCAATTGAGATTGTCCAGTTATATGAGTTTGTTCTCATTTGGCCATAACCAGGTTGGCATAGCTATTGGCACACAAAGTGACCATTGCTACACCATCCTTTTGTTTATAAATAGTCTGCTCAAACATAAAGATATTGCTCTCAAGAACAATTTCCATCAAGGAACATAGAAGATCCACCCTGTAATGATTATAAGTGCCATCTTCTATCAAATATTGCCCTAACAGTTCCACTCCCTTCATATTGGGTATAGATGTAAAAAGAGAAATAAAAAAGAAGGAAATAAAAAATCTCTTAAAAGGTTACTTTGTTACCCTAGAGATGGGATAGGCCCTGTCGTACAGTCCTCATGTGGTACATTTCCCTGTAATACCTGCAATTTTGTCATCTTATTGATAGTAGAGCAAGTTTTGAACATCCAGACACTGGTAAAAAAATGAGCTTTAAAGCCAGTGCTAACTGTAATACCACTAATCTTGTCTACTTAGCCCATTGTATGCTCTGTCAATCATTCTATATTGGGATGACTACATGAAGACTACGAGATAGGATGAGAGAACATTCCTATGATATCTCTAGAAGAGCAGAGACCAATGCTCTAGCCAAACATATTATGACATCAGGTAGTTTATATACTTTTAAGTTCATGGTTATAGAGGTGGTTAAGCTAGGGAATAGAGTGGGTCCCACTAGAAACATAGCTGAAACTAAAGAACTTCAATGGATAATTAGAATGCGGGCAAACATGAGGAAGGGTTTGAATTATAAACTTTCTATCAGACCTATTCTGGTTACCTACCAATAAAGGAGTTAGTTCTACAAGTCTACTCACCTTTGTTGTAATTATATGGGTATTTTATGAGGTTTTAAGGAGTGAGTTTGAAAATGATTTCTTGTATGCCTTTAAGTGTTATTGCTTTTAATTCATAGTGGCTTGTGATTGGATATTTTTAAATTAAAATGCTCGTAATGATGCACTTTACTTGTCTGATGAAGCAGCTTTGGCAGAGAAAGTGTTCACCTATCTGTTTGGAATAAATCTTGGATTTTAAGTGCTGTGTTCTGGTGCCTCCTTTGATTTTTGCTGTGTATGTTCTTTTTATTGGAGAACCGTTTAGCCTACATCACTACATTTATTTTTTGCTGTTTCCCATAAACAACATGGATTTTGTCCCAGGTTTAACAGTTCTCTTCTCCTTTAAATTTATATATATATATATATATATATATATATATATATATATATATAGAGAGAGAGAGAGAGAGATAAGAAAAAATGGTCATTTAACAGCAGATGTATTTGTTGACTTAAAGGGGCTTTGAACTTATGCAATAATAATTTACTTATTCAGAAACTAGCATACTAAATTTCTAAGAAACATTATGTCCTGGTTCATACTCACAAAAGACTCTTTAAAATTATTTCTAAAAACAAGAGATCACAGACTTGAGCATCTCTTTTAATGTCTTTATTTATTGAGGATATATTTCTGGATCTTCAGGACTTACTATCTGATGCAATAAATCTGTACCACAATGGCATACACCAAGATCAATAACTTATAAACCTCTCAGCAAGATTTTAGTTTGATGTAGATATGTGTAAAAAGAAAAATCACTAACTGATCCAAACCAACAGTTATGCTTCTAGGCACTGCATTGCACTTCAATGCCTTTATTACCATTGTAATAAAAAAAAAAAAAAATGGTACCTTTTTCCCAGACGGGGATTCAAGAAGGTACTGCAATGTGTACACACCCATGTACACATTGTAATACCTTTCCCAGAGTCAGATCCAGCAACCACCCTTATGTGGTGCAGCACAGTCCTCTTACATGGAGACATATAATACTGTAAAGGGATGGCCCTACAGCCATTCTGAATGCTAATGAGGCATTCCAGGGGAGTGGCCTCTGCTAATTAGCCATGTACTCTCTCCCCAGAACCACCTACGGAAGGCATCTACACAGCCAAGTGCTACAAGAAATTGCTTGCTCATGTAGATCAGTATAGCCATTTCCCAACAAGATTCTGTACTGAACACTGGATACCAGGGATTACTCTTAAAACGCCATAATGGTAGCATAGCAGTACATAGATCGGGGGTAGGAAATGCAGTAGACACCAAGGAAATATACTTTAAAGTGCTATAATGATACCAAAGCTACAACAGGAATTGTAAACTGAAGGGATGCAATAGACACCAGGGAATATGCTTTGAAGTGCTGTAATGATACCAACACCACAACAGGGACTGTGGACTAAAGGATGCAATGGACACCAGGGAACACTCTTAAACAGCTGTAATGGCACCAATGGCAGTATGGGATGGAGAGTGGGGGTAGGGTGATGGACTAGATATCAAGGATTACTCTTTATATACTGCAATGGCAGGGCAGATACTCTTCAAAGTTCTGTAATGGTACCAACAGCATTATGGGAACTGGGGAGGGAATGCACTAGACACTCAAAGTGCCATAGTGGCACCAACAGCAGTATGGGGATGGGAGTGAAGGAGACACATTACCCACCAGGGCATAAAAGATAACTGTTCTAATGGCACTTCAAATAATATGGGCAAGGAAGAAAACAGGAGGGCAGAAATGTTAAGGACTGGTGCGTGTGTGTGTTTGTGTGTGTGTGTGTGTGTGTGTGTGTGTGTGTGTGTGTGTGTGTGTGTGTGTGTGTGTGTGTGTGTGATAGTGTTGTGCACAATTGTGTGTGTGTGTGGGAAAGTGACTAGGGGAAGAATGCCACTGCTTACATGTGCAGCTGTTTACTACCACAATGTGCAGATCATCAATGATTTGCATGTTGTTGTTGTAAATGCAATTCAGAGATTAACAAATTAGCCATTAATGAGGTCTTACCTCAACACAGTTAAAGTGTTTTTGAATCACAAATTAACACACCATATGAATAGAGCCTTTTAAACATGCCCCCTGCACTCAGAAAGTGCCATACAGCACTTTCTAAGCCATACTGCATAATATTAGAGTGTAGCTCTAATATTATGCCTGTATTTCAGTGTCTGTGGACACAGAAATGTAAAATAAATAATTTCAGTGTCCACAGATACTGAAATGAAACCGGTGAAGAGGAAAGCAATACAGGGGGGTGTGTCACAGAAGCAGGAAATGTGTGCAAATGCACACACATAGCTTCAACCATACAGATTCTCCCAGAATGCTAGATTTTAGCCTCATATATTTGGTCCACTCTCCATAAAAGAATGGTTTTCTGGCAAATTAGTGTAAAATCATTAAAGTCTGAAGTTGGAAAACAATGAGAGACATTTGAGTCTCAGACATTATACCCTTCAGAAAAGTCATGCCAATGCAAGGCCTGTTATTCTATCAACTTTCTAAGTTGGCAAGAGCAATATGTAAAATCTGTCCCTATTTGTCCCCCTGTCATGTCACGCTTTGTCCAGATGTCCTGCCTTAAGACGTAGAAAGCAATGTGCATACCCAAAGGAAAATAAAAATAGAACACCATTTCAACTTTTTTATTTTCTGTTCCCAATAAAGTTTAAGCGGAGCATAGCATAGCAGAGTGCAAACATCTAAAGGATCTAAATAGAAATATACAGCCAAAATTTCAAAGTAGAATAGTGTAGTGGTTAGAGGTTTTGTTTAACATGCAGGCATTTACGGTTCAAGCCCACAATACAGTCCATTCATTTTCATATGCAAAACAGGACTAAAATATTTTTTTTATAAATAAGTAATGAATAATATATATTTGTTGACCAGGATAGTGTAGCAAGTCCAAATGTTGGGTGCCAGTGTTGTACAGATGTGAAACTCACATATAAACACAAGTGTCCCATATAGTATAGCCACAAAAGAATGTAATGTAATGAAAGCACATAGGTGGATGTTATGAAAGGGAAACATACATATCATAAGATGGAATTAAGAAGGAATTGACCCACAATCCTGATAACCCATAAAATGAAAGCTGGACATCACTTAATTATGTTCAGCTATGCTTACCCAGATTAAATAGCACTTAAATTGTTATGTTTACCAACAATTAGCATAGCTAAGCAGATTTGTGCACTGGCAAACAGTGCTTAGGATCTACCTGTGTAAAGCAATGCTTATCTCAGCTAAGTGTGTTTGCCCGTTACTTAGCTCAGCTCAGCATATTCAAAATAGACCAATCATGGCAAAGGGTGGGAATCCAGCCCTACTTAAACCCCACAAGCGGGAATACAACCATAACCAGTTGTAGCTGATCACTGCAGGCACTATGGCTGGTGTTGGAGAAGGTGTGCACTTTCGAGTGCAGTGTTGGGGCATGCAGGAGTCCAGGGTCATGGTTGGACTCCTTGTAAAAAAACATGAAGGGCGACTGCTGCAGGACCAGTATCAGGGCTCCCAATACAAAGTGGAGGCCTTGAACAGTCTTGATCATGACCTCACCAGTGCAACTGGCATCCCTTGAACTGGTGAGCAGGTCCAGCATCACTATGCTGACTTGAAGTTAAAGAAGAGGGACCTCTTGGAGTAGTGGGTCCAAGATGCTCAGGCGCAGAATGTCCCAACAGTGTGTAAGTACCACTATCCATTCTCGTGTATCAAAGTCCAGCCTAAGTATGACATGGAAAGGTATACATAAATGTTTCTCTATATCCCGTACAGCTGCAGAAGAAAGGGCTGTGAACTTGGAAGCCCATGCCAGCAGGCTGCTAAGGCTGCATCGTGAGGCTAGTAAGTACTAATCTAGCTAGCAGTAGTCAGGGCAAATGAATAGAATGCAGTAGAATGTCACCTGCCAGTAGTTAGTAATGTGTACTGTTTGCACTTAATAAACAAGATATTAAAATAGGCTAGGCTTGCATAGGCCCTAGGGCCGATAGCCTAGTACCAACCTATGAGTAATACTGATGTACAGGATATATATTAGTAAAAGTGTAGCAGTACCTGTCAATAAAACACTAAACACCAGTCTGTTGTGTGTACTTTGGTATATGGTAGTTTGAATGTAGATGTAATGTTTACATTAACAGATTAGCTATAAGAAATGTTCCATGCACCAGGATCTGGTCCCTGAATAGTAATGGTGTGTTAACCATTGTTTTCCATATTGCAATATGTGAAGGTCTGACTATAGATTATAACAAGCATCTGCCATGCATGAATATCAGAATTACAAGGGAGATTGTCCAAACAACACACTATTATACTGAAAACAGTCAAAAAAGAAGCAGCAATTCCTCAGTAGCTCATTGTGATGAAACACAACCTTGTGTTCTATTTTTGCACACACTGGCATGGTTCAAATCCCGGGAGTGCTTTTAAGCTGTATGCATAATCTCATCCAAGAATATGTGAAGAAACAGTCAGGTATTGTTAACAGAAATTTCCTGCACACGTTTGCCAGGTAAGAAATGTATAAATGTGCTGTAAGAAGCCTGTAATTATACACTGTGTACAACACCCACTGTCCAACCCCAAGGCTGCAAATGACAGCAAGAGAAGTACGTACACCAAGTAGTCCCCTCCAAGAAATGTCCCTCAAGGGTCACGCTGTCACAGCTAATGGTTACTGCAGCCAACACCCAGAGTGTCTGATAGAAATTGAGGTGGATTGTGGCATTAGCACACACACACACACACACACATACACACACAGTTATGACTGCATATATGTAATCTCGACTATGTGAATATCTGTAGAAACAGTCTGGTAGTGTTAACAGATATTTCCTCCACAGGTCTGCCAGGTAAGAAAAGGTATAAATGAGCTGTAAGAAGCCTGTAATTGTACACTGTGTACAAACATACCACGGTCCAACCCAAGGCCATAGGTTGATGTAAAGTGAGGTAATACCTGTAGAGTAATGATTAGAGCAATGATCATTAAAGTTGTGTGCACTTCAAGCATATACAGTTGCTAACTGAGATTTCTCTCTCTCACCCCACCTTACCTGCACCAATAATCTAAACACATAAATCAATGGGTATGTTTTACCTATTGTTGGGACATGTGTCTATTGTTCTACAAATTTTGAAATGTTTTTCTATTAATGTTCCCTGTTCAAATATTATTATTGGTGGCCTGTTGCTATCAATGTAACCTGCATGCCGTTATAATGCCCACTGTGGTTCCATATATGCATGTGTTCTGTTTGCTATGCAACTGTTCCAAATCTATTGCTTTGGGTTAATGAGAATACTCATGCATGCTGTTATAACTAATAGTGGAATGTGTTTTTCATGACTAACCAACATATGTTCTACAACTGTAAAAGCATAGCATGTCTGGGAAGGCCGATCCCAGTGGATCTGCCTCTCCTGCTTTATCTGACCGTACACCAGGCCCCAGCACATCTGGGACCCACCCCGAGACCTCCTCATCTGCTGGTCCTGCACCACCTTTGGATGGAACTGCCTCAGGGGATGGGTGTGGATGTGGAGAGGAAACTGTCACCCGAAGCCAGCTCCGATGTCTGGTGTGTAGCGAGCTCCACAAGGAATTTGGAGATCTGCTACTCCAGCTTGAGCGCCGTGTGGTGCATCTAGAGGGTCAGCCTGCCCATCCTGCTCAGGCCCCAGCACAGCCACCTTCAGGGCCGTGAAGGTACAGTGGTGAATGTCCATGGTTGGGGACCTCAGTCCCACTGTATCCATTTGGGGGCTCATGGGTGTCCGATTACCAACCACCCCTCCCCATCCAAGGTGTTTATCCCCAATGTGTGTCATATACTGCCCCTGTCTACTGTCTTGTCTGTCTACCTACCCAACCTTCCTACCCAAATATACCTACTATCCTTTGCCAACATCCCACTCTCACCTTTGAAAAAAAAAAAAAAAAAAGGCAATTTGTTCCCACAAAAAATGTCAACCCATACAATGCTGTCCGTTTTGCACATGTCCACTGGACACATGTAATCTGGTCTAATTGGCCTAAAAACACATTGTATTCTCATCCTTCTCTCAGGGGTTTGAGTGTTCAAATTTACCTCCAAATTATGTATATATGCACAGCTGTTGCTGTAGAAGAAATGGATAGCTATGGACCTTCCCTACACCCGTCCTGCACATTCCTAGCTATCTCTCATATTGTTTTTCCCTCTTCGTGCCCCCTTTTTCACTACTTTCCTATCACCCCTTTTTTCTTTTCTTTTAAAGAAATTAGTGAGGGAGCAAGCACGTCTGTGCTGTGTTAAGCGAAGCTAACTCGGATTAAGCCCTTTTAGGGCTAACTGTGTGTAAGCATAGTTAACCATAAGTTAGCATTGCTTACCATCATTAAAACACATGATACTACCCATGTGTACCCAAGTGTCTTGTACAGTATAATCACACCCCTTGCTACTGTAATGAGAGAACATAAGACCATGCTATGTACAGGAAATTAAATGATGTCATTACTCTCCTATTTTATGAGACTGGAATGTGAGCAATGGTTACCGGGGCTGAGCTATGCTTAACAGGTTTACAAATTGCTTAAATGTGAATGATAACCTGTAGTTAGCTCTGCTAAGCATTTTTGTGCACTGGTAAGCATTAGTAAGCAAAGCCTACACAGTTTAAGTACCTATCGGTTTAACCGTGTTTTAGCACCAGTTAGTGCAATGCAAACCCGTGCAAATCCACTTACAACTGCTTACAAGTGCCTTAGTCACTCTGTATCCAGCAGCCCTTCTTCTGGCTGGCAACAAAATAATCAACCATGCTCAGTCTTGAACCCAGGATGCTATACACCATAGTCACAGCAATTTACTACTAGGGCATCTTAGCTGTGAGATGCTAGGATGTTTATTACAACATATCATGCAGTACAGTCAGTTGACAATAGGAAAGACACACTGTGCAATCAGGAATGATTATCTACAAATACATACATAAAAAAAGAAATATTTACATATAGAGATAGATATTTGTGGAGATGCACATATATGTATAACGATATACAGATATATTACCAAGAAATACTAACATGTGTGCATATACATACATATATATATATATATATATATATATATATATATATATATATATATATATGCATACATGTCTCTAAATGCACATACAAACATATGATGATGATAGAACACCTATAACTGGGCAGCATACACAGCTGGATACAAAAGGACCCATGACATTCACATCTCCCCCCCAGTCCAAATAATAAGTGAACAGTACACTGCTAAGAAAACATGATAGGCCATATACAATGGACAGACATATACAATGACCTCATAGCAAAACAACTACAATGAGTGAAGATAGTAAACAAAAATACAAACAGCCAGTAATTCACACAAGTTCATTTTACTCTGATGTCTTTGCCAAAGCCACCAAGGATGAACACATTACAAGAAAAGCTTGCTTAATTAGAAGAAACAATTAACACTTGAGTACATTTAAATACACAGCCTCCAATTACACTCCTCATTCACCCCTAGTGGATAAAATATCACATTTAAAAACATACATTGACTCTGTACATAACAATTGTTCTTTTATGACTGATTGATCAAACTGAGAAAGAGACTTTTTCCAAAGCAGTACAGTTTAACCCACCACACTTAATTACATGTATATACACTGCCTCCAATTATACAACTCATTTACCCCCTAGGGGATAAAGTATCACATTTAAGAATTTAAACTGATTCAGTACATAACAAATGTTCTTTCATGGCTACTACCCCCATGGTGAGAATTATTAAAATGTACAGCTATAGAACTGTCTTCTTTCTCATCAGTGGTATGTCTAACATGTTCTAACAACCTAGTTTCAAAACACCTGCTACTCTCCCCACATAAAATATGTTACAAGAGCATCTAAGAGCATTCTCCATACACCAACTTCTTGAATGTACAGACTCCCACATGTTGTCTACCCTTTTTCCTCAGCAGGAATGACAAAACAAAATAATGGTAGACCCTACCTATCAACCTCCTACTGTATGGCATCTGTACAAAGCCTGACATAATTTGGGACAGAGGTCCAAAAACATCGCCATACTTGAACTATTGCTGTTATACACTGAGAAAATTGCTGGTGTTACAGGGTTCATTGTAACATATCTTTTCTGAGGGATATAAAGTCTGAAACACAAATGGATGTTAGTATTTACTGATTGCAATCACCAGAGTATGCTACTGATTTGCCAAGGACAACACTTGTCTGAGGAACAGACCAAACATAACAGGCAAACCTCTGGCCATTATGTGGATAGCCCTTATGCAGACACAGAATTTTGTCAGACTAAAACCAATGCAGAAGTAGCATGTTCAGACAAACCTTGGTAAACAAGCAGTATTCAAACCATATAACAGCAATAATCACATTCTGACCCTAAGTCTTGAATCTTCTCCACCATTTAGTTGGCTTGTCTCCACAGGTCTTGTTTTAAGAGGTATTAGCTCACACACATCCAGTATGTCTTCCTCACAGGTAAGGGAAATGGCTAACGCCCACATGGAGTACTCAATTATTGGAGTGTGTTGCCATGACATTGGCTATTGGAATAACTACACAGTTGTTCTGCATGCATTCAGCAACTGGAGAACACCAATTGGCTCCGGGTGGGAGGGTGGCGTAATGGTTAAGGTGTTTGCCTTACAAACACAAGGTGCAGGGTTTGAGTCTCACAAGGTATAATTGGCTAGGCTTAAAATGACTCGCAATGGCCGTTAGCTTAGTACTAATCTATGAACTTATGAACCTATGAACATGGACATGAGCATTACTTACAAAAAACAAGCTGCCATCTATTCAACCCATCTCTATCATAGACAGTCCATTAGTGCAAAGCTGTAGTAGTGTGTGAAAAAAAGCAAAGGATATATCTGTGAAAAATCCAGAAAAAAAGGTATGTGAAACAAGTAAGCATGCAAATGAATGCAGTAGGTGGTCTGTAATAATGGAAAATAGGGGGTTGAAAGCATATGTCTCAACAAGACTTGTTGTACAGCACTGATGGCCATAGCATGTGGCTCTGTCTGCTGTGACTAGGCCAGCTACTGGGATGATGTACATATCCATATGTTACCTATGCATATAACTATGGTACACATTTTGTCTTGTAAGTATAAGACAACTATACAGAGCATGTGGGAAGTTAAGTACTGTTGCAGAAGTATGTGCTGAAATGCTTGTGATATAGTGAGTTCATACCATTCAACTGTATAGTCTTATAAGCACATGTGTGCCTGATATTTGTAGTTACTTACACATAGACTTTTGTTATCTTGGCTAAACCATTGTCAAGTCTGTTAACAATGACACCATAACATAATAGCCTAGATATGAATGTAGGACATCCTCCAGGTTAGCACTCTGATAGCAAAGCCTACTGTGCAATCAACTTACTTATCTATGTATGTAAATAAGTTGTGCATGTTCTACTTGTGTGTAACATCAGTTTCAGTGCATACAACAGACATCAATGCTTACAGGTACTGGTCGTTGCATTGCCATGGCAATGATATAGATAGTAGAATAGGCATGATTATCAGGTTGTAATCAGAGAAGTGTGCAACTGTGTTATGACCCTCTGTCCATGCCTACCACAAACAGTTATCTGAACACCTACATACAGTGGATATCAAGAGTGTACACACCCCTGTTGAAATGCCAGATTTGTGTACTATACAAAAGTGAGACCACAGAAAATCTTGTCAAAATGTCCACCTTGAATGTGACCCATAAACTGTACAATTCTATTGACAGACAAACAAATCTGTTAGGGGAGAAAATGTAAAACATAAGAAATGTACTATAAACTGGTTGCATACATGTGCACACACATAAACCACTACTTGGTTGATGCACCTCTTGCAGTAATCACAGCATTCTCTTTTTGGATGCACATATGCCATCAATTAACCCCAAATAATGTTCAAATGTCCTAGTCAGATATATTTGATATTTACCCAGTTGCCTACTACAGCAAAAGACATGTTTGGCAGGGAGCTTAAAAAGCATTGAAGGGAACTCATTGTGGAAAGGTATCAGTCTGGAGAAGAGTAGACAAAGTGTCCCCAACATTGGATATATCATGGAAAACGGTGCAGACAGTCATCAGGCAGTGGAGAAGATATAGAACAACAGTGACACTGCAAACACCTGGACAACCATCTAAAATGGATAACATAACAAGATGACAACTGGCCAGGGAGGCTGGCGGGGGACTGACAGCAACAGTGAATGAACTGCAGTAATGCCCGCCAAGTACTGGGTGTGTACCACATGTGACAACAGTACATCAAGTCTCCAAAAAGCATGTTGGATAATGTGTTATGGTCTGATGACACCAAGGTTGAACCTTTAGCCCACAATTCCAAGAAGTATGTGGCCCAACACAATACTTTGCATCACCAAAAGAACACCATCCCCCCTGGTGAAGCATGTTGCTGGCAGTATCATACTGTAGTGTTGCTTTTCAAAAGCTGGAACTGGGCCTCCACTCAAGATGGAAGGAATTATGAACAGTTGCATATACCAACCATTTTTTACCCAAACCTTCAGTCATCTGCTAGAAAGGTGAAAATGAAGAGGGATTCTGTCTGTCAACATGAATATGACCCCAAGCATACATCCAAATCAGCAAAAGAATGGCTTCACCAGATGAAAATTACAGTTTGGGAATGCGCCAGCCAGGCCTACACCCAAGAGACAAGAGACAATCTGTGGGTTGCCTTGAATAGGTCTGTGCACAAGCTATGCCCTCAGTAATTGTTATATTTGTAGTGCTGCTGGAAGGAAGACTGAGCAACTATTACCAAGTAAAGATGTGACATGATGATAGACTCTGACCTAAGCTGACTGAATGCTGTAATTATCTCAACAGGTGCTTCCACAAAGTATATGTGTAAGGGTGTGCACACTCATGCAAACAGCTTATTGTACTGATTTCAATTTGCATATGCTTTCCCACAACAGATGGTATGTTTTCAATGGAATTGTACAGGCTATAGGTCACATTAAAGGTGGGAATTGTTTTGAAATGAGTTATTGTGGAGTCAAGTTACAATAGCACAAAGACCAGGCATTGTAACAGGGGTGTGTACAGTTATTTATCCACAGTAACTGTATGGACTCAGCAATACCTGAACTGTAAAAGCCACCTCCACCAAGGTAGAGTAATCCCCTTTGGTCGACAGCTGCAATACCCAAACCACATAATAGGTTCCTATATTGTTGTACAGGGCCACATAGGTGCAGACAACAACTTGGAAGCATGCCCACCTCTATCTGAACAAGCATGTAAGGTCACAGGTGACCCCATGTAAGGCTAACTATGAGTACAAATCACACATATCCAGACTGCAAAAGCCAGTCACAAGGGTGTCTCCACATATGTTGTCAGTCCCAGAGCCAACAACACAATTCACCATGTACTGGTGTTAAATCACACCTCATACACACATACCATGGATATGGGCAACCTGCATCAGACAGGTTAGGTGTGAACATCATCCCCTGTCCTCCCATCCCTATAGGGGAATATGCACATCAACCACACCCCTCCCCTCATCAATGATGAGCAGTTACATATTGCCTACTGAAAGGCAACAATAGCAACTCTCCATGGGGCCTGATAACATCCCTGTCTGCCTACATGAACTCAGGCAAGTGCTCACAGTGCCATCACACACCATATTCAAACACAGCCTCGACAACATCCACACACCATCCACATGGAAGATGGCCACTGTCATCCATCTACACAGAAATGAATGGTGAATTCAGGTTTTATACAATTAACTGTCCTTCTTTGGGGTGAATATGACACATCATGGCCAGGAGTGAAATGCAAGCTAATATTGTGCTGATAGAATACAGGGGTATGGTGTAGTTGAGTGCTGGCAAGAAATATCCACTGTTGATGTGCAATTTCTGTCTATACTGTTGACAACTGTATAAGGTGCTATGATGTGTTTCACTGTTTGTCTTTGAGGCAGGGTGCATCATATCTGGAATCCCCAATACAGCTCAGCAGAAACCACTGAAATTGTAGAATTCCTAATACAGCACTACAACATGATGTTTGGATGCAGCCAGAAACATCTGTGAGAACAGACCACCCTGTGGAATGACCTAGTCCACTGGGTAAATGATATCGGCCTGCACACAAGAACGTATGAGCAGGTCTGGCATTGTGCAAACAACCTCCTATGTAATGCCTGGTGAAGAGCTGCTGCCATAGCCAGGGAAGTAACAGCCACAGGTGGAGGTCCACTCATGCAGCCCCCACTTACAGCTGTAGAACAGCTTCTCGCCAACCTTGGGGCTCCCCCCCAAGAGCAGAACATCTCCATGAAGCCACCATCATGGATGTGGGTGCCCCTGACCCAATGGACAAGGAGCATGCAGGTGAGGCCCTAGTGCACATTACTAGAGTACTTTAACATACATAACCTGTATTTGTAAAGTATCTATATGCATATGTCAGATAAGATAGTAGTTGTGGATGGGGTTTGGTAATGCACATAAGTGCACATCTATGGTGTTGGGCATCATAATTTGTACTATTGGGGGTTGTATTGTTAATGTGCACAAACACTGCTATACCCCTCTACCAAGGCCACATGTTAACAGTACCTCTCTCCCACATGTATTTAGCTTTCTCTGGTCTACTGGGACAGCAGCCTGTAGCTGGTGGGCATGTAATTTCATTTTGTGCTTTGCCAATACACACATAGCCATATTGCTTGATGTCCATGTTCACTCGTGGTGGTGTTAAATGCAGTGGATCACAGTGATCACCACAGTGGCCCATCTGAGGGGTAATGTAACATTCCTGCAGCATACCTCACAACCTGTCAGTGCAAGACTTGTGGACACAGAACAACAAACTGAGGGAACAAATGGGCTATGGTAGGGACATGTCTGAAACATTAATCCTATATAGGGGATACTACAGTGTACACACCCCTGTCAAGATGCCACATGTTTCTGATATATACAATGAAAGACGACAGTATTACATTCCACACCTTTTACAACCTGTTATGTGATCATAACATGAACAATTAACTTGTAAAACCAAACAATATGTTCACGATTGGATTGCACAGGTCATATGTCACATTATCGTGGGTAATGTTTTTGAGTGCAGTATTATGGTCTCATTTTATATGATACAAGAGCCTGTCATGTTAACAGGGGTGTGTACACTTATCATATCCACATTAAGCTTAGAAGATTGTTGGTGTAACAGGATTTGTTTGAACACACATTCACTGCTGGTGATGTGTGCAAATCAAATGTATGTCATTAATTAGTGACATCAATCCTAATATGATCACAATTATGTGTCAGACAAACACATAGGGGTTGTGAGGGACACAGCAAACATATCTGGCAGACATCTACACATTCATCAATGATTTGTACAGTTGTGAGGTATGGTCTACAGTAGTTGCCACTGTGCTATACAGGTGAACAGCAATTATGTGTACAAGGATGCAGTGTGTGCTAAGTGAAAGGACATCACCTACTAACAGTACTCATGCATCCCGGACATGTATATTGTTAGTAACAATGATTGAGAATGGCTGTAATGCATGATGATGAGGGCTCTGTGTGTCATGCATGTCATGTTTGGGGTAATGTGAGATCTGTGTAAAAGCTTTGTGCCAACTCACCTGTACGTGTCTGTGTGCATGTGTGTGTGTGTGTGTGTGTGTGTGTGTGTGTGTGTGTGTGTGTGTGTGTGTGTGTGTGTGTGTGTGTGTGTGAGACAGCCAACCATAATGTGCAGGTATTAATTTACATTCATTGTCTTTTCCCATAGGTGGCAATGGGGGTCAGGGTCTCTTCTGCTTGGGAACTGATGTGAGTGTCTCTGCAGACTCTGACAATGATGAAAGCTATAGTGCGGCACAGGCTGGGTTGTCAAGGGCTGAATTTGTGCCATTGGTTAGCATCCCACTCTTGCCCACCCCATACATACAGACACAATGCCCACACATAATCACAGGTGGCCATAGATGATGGAAAGCTGGCAGGTGGTGGCATGGTGGGACAGGCAAGTGTGGTGACTATGGCAAGTGTGCCTGTAGACACCAGCCATAGCCAGAGAACAGGTGAGGTCCCACACAGGCGGATGGGTAGGGGTGCTCGAAGGGGTCCTGCTGCCTGACAAGCCCCTGTCACAAGTGCCACAGCAAGTGTCACCAGACGCATGTTTTGGACCATCATGGAGGCACAGGCATTTAGTGAATGTAACACCAGACAGCTTCTCAGGACTGTGAATGCTACTCTTCCTGCTATGCGTGACAACCTCCATTATCTTGCTGATCCCCACCATTATTATGCTGCAGTCATGGATAGAAAGTTGGGTGAGATGGTGGGATTCCTCGGCCGTGGCATGTCAACCCTTGAATGTGGAATGTCTGTGATAGAGCATGTGGTGGGAGTTAGCCTTTGGCTATGTGGATGTGAGACGGCACCACAAACAGCTGAGGGTCCACGTGGGCATGCAACTTCTAACTCCTGTAGTGGCAGTACAAGCAGCATAACTGCAAGGCAGTCGCTTTCCACACCACAGTGCAGCAGGCCATGGGCACATGGTCTTGGTCGGTCCCAAAAGGGACATTGATCCAGCAGACACTAGTTACCATCGGGGAGTAGTAGTGTATCTGTCGTTGGGCCTGGTGGTGACCGTGGGTCCCCTGGCAAGCACAGTTCCCATGTCCGTGGCCAGAGATGATGAACTGTACACCCTGTCATGTATGGTCCACAGTTGTCCAACATACCCCAGTGTAGGGCAGCCACATGGCCTGACTGTGTGCATCCATACACACAAACATCATGATCACAGCAAGGTAACCTCCAGACTTACACACACCATTTCTGCATGGCCAATCTCACATACAGCCCCTAAACACACACACAGGATGTCAACCAAATGGCCCTGCCTAGGCCTTTGGGAAACCCACACCACAACCTGTGCATATGATGATACCTGTGCCACATCCCTGTCATCCATAACATCGATGCAGGGACATGCTAATATGGTTCTGATGCACAGGGTGAACTTAGAACTTAGTACAGTTTAGCAATGTAATGCTGTATAGTGTTGACAGCCAACATGTTTAACGGTGACACATCAGAGTGTGTAGCTGTCAACCATGATGCATTATTGTTATTAACGATGACTGCATATGGTCTCCATAATGTATTCTGTTTGTCTTCTAGGTGTCTGTGTATCAGCAGGATGTGACTGTGCAGACTACAAGGGGTATGGCAGTGTGGTAACACAATGAGTATGTCATATCCAGGGTACAGATGTACACGATTTACAGGTCTGTATAACAGTTTTTGCATGTGCTATGTAGCTTATAGGGATGAGGGGTGTATACAGCTAAGTGTATGGTGGCTGAAATCAGCACCTCTTGCACAGTGGACTATGATAAGTGTAGTGGGTGTAACACACCTTAGATTTGTAATTTCCACACACACAGCGGGTATTGTGTTCATCCAACACATGTAGAATACTGTTCACAGACACAGACACAGGCACACACAATCGCAATTGCCAGTGTTGGGTTTGAAATCCCTACTCATCTACTTAGTGGTAGTACAGTATTATGCAGTCATCACAGAAGGCACAGAGCTCATAGTGTGAGTTTCCAAAGTACGTGTATAGTGAGTAACATGACATGCCCTCTGTGATGTTGTTGTTCACACACCTTCATAAAGTCCCCCTCACAGGGAAGGTAAAGGGGCTACACCCACATGAAGTACCCAATTATAAAAGTGTGTTGCCATGTCATTGTCCATAGGAATAACAACACAGCTGTTTTGCATGAAGTTAGCATGTGGGGGACAATAATTGGTGCACAGGCCATCAGCTGCTCATAAGCATTACCTACAAAAGGTAAGCTGCTGTCTGTGCAAAACAGATGTACACCCTACATGTGTGGGTACATGTGTGGGAGAGGGAGAGGGAGAAACTGAGGAAAATAAAACAAATAGCATATAACCACCTACACTTGGAAAAATACAAAGACAGGTATGTCGAGCAAGTAAACATGTAATGGACTGCAGTAGGGGGTATGTAAGAATGGTAAAGAAGATGCTGAACATATATGTCTCAACAAAGTTTGATGTACTAATATATTGCTGACCAGAACCTATGGCCATAGCATCTGGGTCTGTCTGCAGTTTACATAGATCATAGGTAAGGCCCTTGGAAAGGATGGCTCGCATATGACTAATACCAGAGTGTGTGTTGAGCAATACTGATTTTGACAATGCTAGGCCAGCTACTGGGATGTTGTACATATCCATATCTTACATGTGAATACAACTAGGATATACTTGTTTGTCTCAGAAATGTGAGACACCTATACATGGTATTTGCATAGTAAAGTATTGCTGCAGCTTTATCTGTTGAACTGCATGATATATACTGAACTCATACCATTCAACTGTCCAGTAATCTGCACACTAACTATATGTGTGCCTCATATTTGTGGTCACTTACCCATAGAGGTGTATTATGTCTGTCAAATCCTTGCCAAATCTGTGAAGACTGACATTACAACATCCCCCTTCATTGTCTTCTGGGTTTTCCCATTCGGAATTGCCACAGTGTATCATATATTGACATTTCTGCCTGTCCTATGAATCTTGTCTCTCACACTAACCACCTGCATGTCCTCTCTCACCACATCCATAAACTTTATCTGAGGTCTTCATCTCTGCCTCTTACCTGGCAGCTACATCCTTACCATCCTTTTCCCAATATACTCAGCACCCCTCCTCAGCACATGTCCAAACTGATGTAATGCTGCCTCTCCAACTTTGTCTCATATCCGTCCAACATGGCCTGAGCCTATCATATACACATTGCTAAACCTGTGCTCCCATGTCACACCCAGTGCAAATCATAACATCTGTAACTTTGCCATGTACAGCTCTGACTCCTGCCTTTTTGTCAATGCCACTGTCTCCAAACCATATAACATAGGTGGTCTCACTACCCTCTTGTAGACCTTACATATCATGTTTACTGGTACTCATCTATCACAAATCACTCCTGACACTCTTCTCCACCCTTTCCAGTCTGCCTGTACTCTCTTCTTCACCTGTCCTCCATAGTCCTCATTACTCTGAAATATTTATCTCAATCATTTGAACACACCCACCTTTGCCAACTGCACTCCATGCATCCACAACATTCTGCTATCCTCCTTCTCATTCACACACATATATTCTGTCCTAGTGCTGCTGACCTTCATTTCTCTCCTCTCTAGAGCATATGTCCACCTCTCCAGGGTCTCCAAAAGCTATTCCCTACTCTCAAAACAGATCGCAATGTCATCTTCAAGCAACATAGTCAACAGGGACTCCCGTATGATCTTGTCTGTCAACCTGTCCATCACCACTGCAAATCAGAAAGGGCTCAAACCTGATCCCTGATGTCATCCCACCTACACCTTAAGCACATCCATCAGTCCCAATGCAGACATCAATGCTGCCACACCACCCTTGTACATATCCTGTACCACTCTTACATATATCTCTTCCACTCATGACTTCATCATACAATACCACAACTCCTGTCTAGGCACCCTGTCATATGCTTTCTGTAAGTCCAGAGAGACACAGAGCAACTTTTGACCTTCTCTGTATTCCACCAGTAACACTCAGCAAATATCACATCAGTAGTGCCCTTTCCATGCATGAAAGCGTATTACAGACCAGTACTCCTCACCTCCATGTATAACCTAGCTTCCACTACTCTTACCCATAACTTCATGCTGTGACTGGTCAATGTTATCCCTCTGCAGTTATCACAGTTCTACACATCAACCTCATTCTTAACACCATACCCAAACACTTTTTCTCCACTCCTCTTGCAACCTCATACTTCCCAAGATATCAGTAAACAGTCTGGCTAACACACCACTGTTATTTCTCCTAAACAACCCCATGCTTCCACAGGTGTGTAATGTGGACCAAAAGGCTTGCCAGTATTCATCCTCTTCATAGCTATCCTTACATCCTCCTTGTTAAGCCATCAAAGTTCCTGATTCACCATACCCACATCATCCAACCTTCTCTGTCTCATTCTCTTCATTCATCAGCCTCTCAAAGTACACTGTCCATGTGCTCCACACTCTTCTCACTTGTGAGTACATATACCTCATTATCCTTTATCACCCTTATCTGCTTCACATCTTTCCTAGCTCAGTGCATTTGTCTAGCCAATTGGTACAATTCCTTTCATCCCTCCTTAGTGTCCAACCTGTCATAGAACTCTTCATATGCCCATCCTCAGCCTTTGCCACCTCTGTCTTTGCCATGCACATCATCTCCTCATACACCTGCCTACTTTCCTCATCTATCTGACAATCCCACATCTTCTTCCCCAACCTCTGTCTCTGTATACTGTCTAGTACTTCCTCAGTCCACCCACAGGTGTCCTTGTACTGCTTCCTACATCCACATGTCACCCCATGCACCCTTCTAGCTGTCTCCCTTACCAGCTTTGCTGTGATATTTGTTAGATTGTCACTGCCACCCAGTGCCTGTCTGAACTCTTCCCTGAAATCCACCTCACAATCACTCTTTACCAATTCACACCATTTGATCCTTGATGCTGCCCCCACACTCCGCTCCTTCTCAATCACCATAATCTTAAATACCAACATTCTCTGCTGCCCAAACACACTTTCCCCTGTCACCACTTTACAGTCTCCAATCTCCCTCAAACTGTCCTTCCTACATTGGATATATTCCACCTGTGTACATCTTACTCCACTCTTGTATGTCACCCTATGCTCCTCCCTCATGTTATAGTGCGTATTCACCACAGCCATGTCCATCCTTTCAAAATCCACTACCATCTCACCGTCTCCATTCCTTTTAACACCATACATACTATCAATTCCCCATCCCCTTGGTTCCCTTCACAAATATGACCATTGACATCTGCTGCAATGACCAGTCTGTCACCCTTGGATACAAACATCACCTCGTCATCCAACTAATGTCACATTTCTCTTTCTCATCCATCACACAACCAACTTGCATAGCATATGCACTAACAACAATCATCATCACACCATCAGCTTATAGCTTCAGAAGCATCACTCTATCAGACACTTATGTCACCCTCCAAAAACACTCTTGGCATACTGTTCCTTCAGCAAACAGCCTGCCCCCTTCCTCCTCCAGTCTACACCATGATAACACAATTTTGACCTGCCTACCATACACCCAGCCATAATCCCCTTCCATGTGTTCTCTTGCACATACACACAATATATCAACCATCCCCTGGCCATCGTATCAGCTAGCCTGGTCCTTGTACCAGTCAGACTGCCAACATTAACAATTCCTACCCTCAATACCACCCTCCTAGCCTTTTTCCTCTCTTCCTGCCATATGACTGCTGGACATCTTTCAGGGGATGCCTGACAGTACAAAGGCTACTGTGCTATTGAATGACTCAAGTATGTTACAGCAATATTGAAACATTGTCACTGATTTTGTCCCACTGCACCCATGTATGCATGGCATCCTACAGATGTCCTGCTGTAACAGCTTGAGAGGGATGACTGCACAGCAAGAATGTGAATACAGTGTGCCATACTGACATAGAACAGACACGTATGTGAAGTATTACCTATGCACATGTCAGTATGAGTAGGTGTATGTGTCGACCTCATGAAATCAGACATGGGATGCATAATGTCAGTTAAAAAGCTGTACATGTTGTACACATGTGTAATCTTAGTTACTGTGCACCCAAAAGAGGGACATTTCTACAGCTACTGGTTGTTGCATTGCCCTGACACAGCCATGGTTAGTACAATAAGCATGATTATTATTACTAAATTGGAGAGGTGTCCAACTGTGTTATGACTTTGTGGCCATGTCCACTACAAACAACTGATTGAACACATACATGGCTGTATAGACTCAGCAACACCTTACTTGTCATACCTGCCTCCACCAAAGTAGAGTACTCCACTTTGCTGGACAGCAATATTACACAAACCACAGACTTGGTCCCTATAGTGGCTCTACATGGCAATGTAGGGGCAGGAACCAACCTGGAATCAAGTCAGCCATTGTCTGAGCAAGCATATTAGGTCACAGGTGGATTACTGTAAGGCCAACTATGAAAACAAATTGGAGACATCCACCAAGGACAATCACAAGGCCATCTTCCCATATGTGTGCAATCTCAGAGACAACAAACCAACCAAACTTGTAATGGTAGCCAGTCAGATCACATACACACACCATAGCTACAGACAACCTAACGCAGATAGGGTTAGGGCAAACATCACCCCCTGGTTCAGTTTCACTATAGGTGGATATGTTCTGCACCCTCACCCCTCCCCTCATCACCAGTGAGCAGGTACATATTGCCTACTGAAAGGCAGCAAATGTAAGTATCCATAGGATGTCATATCATCCCTGTCTGCATCCTACATGAACTCAGGCATGTGCTCTCAGCTGCATTACACACTGTACACTGTGCAGGTGCAGCACCATCCACACACCATCTGCATGGAAGATGGATAATATCATCAATTTATACAGACCTGAATGAGGAATGACAGATTATGCAATCAACTTGCCCTCATTGCAGGCAATATGACTCATCAGGACTAGGAGTGCAATGCAAGCTGATACTATGCTAATAGATTATAGGGGTGTGGTGTGGTTGTGAGCAATGGCTAGAGGTAAGTGTTGGCTACTGGTACTCAACGTACATGTGCAGGTACTGGACATACTGTTGCCAAATGTATGGGGTTCTGTGATGTGTTTCCCTGTTATGTCTACCAGGTGCAATGTCACATCACTGGCAGGAAACCTTTTCACCAGTAGAATGCAACCTGATAATGGAAGCCATAATACAGAACCACACAGTACTGGTGGGCAGAAGCCAGCAACATCTGTGGGAGAGGACCACCCTGTGGGATGACCCTGTCCACAGGGTAAATGAGGTGGGCCTGCACACACATACATATGAGCAGGTGCAGCATCATGCCACCAACCTCATATGCCATGCTTGACAAAGGGCTGCTGCCATGGCCAGGGACCCCACAACCACAGGTGGTGGCCCAGCCATGCAGCCCCCACTGACACCAAATGAGGAGCTCTTTGCCAAGCTTGGGGCACCTATCACAGTACAACACCAGGGTACAAAGCCCCACTTTCTGGAGGTGCGTGGCATCCACACAATGGACAAGGAGCATGCAGGTAAGGTCCCAGTGGGGATTAGTAGACTACTGTATGAGACATACTTGCATCTGTACATGTATCTACATGCATGTGCCAG
Source organism: Protopterus annectens (assembly GCF_019279795.1). Lineage (NCBI taxonomy): Eukaryota > Metazoa > Chordata > Ceratodontiformes > Protopteridae > Protopterus > Protopterus annectens. The sequence continues at coordinate 223,411,938 of NC_056730.1, read as the reverse complement.
GTCAGATTGCAGTTGTGGATGGGGATTTCTAATGCTCAGAAGTGCAAATCTATAGTGAAGGACAGCACATTGTGTAGTATTGGGTGCTGTACTGTAAATATGCAGACATGCTGCATCCATACTTTATAAAGGGCACATGCAAGTCTGCTGACAATACCTCTCTCCCACAACTACATAGGCCACTCTGGTCTGCATATGGGATAGCAGCCAGAAGCTGATGAGTATGGAATTGTTCGGTTGTGCTTTGGCAATACACCAGGCATGTGGAGGGCATGCAAGTTACCATGCACACAACTATGACTAATAGCCATATTGCTTTATGTGCATGTTCACCTGTGGTGGGGTTAATTTTACTGCATCACAGTGGTCACCACAGGGGCCTATCTGAAGACAATGTAACATTCCTGTAGCATACCTCACAACCTGTCAGTGCATTACATTGGGACAGACACCAGCAAAATGTGTTGGATAAACTGACTAAGGTAGGAACATGTGTGAAGCATTATTGCTACTATAGAGTAGATATAAAATGTATACACACCTGTTATGATGCCAATTGTTTCTGGTATATACTGATTGAGACCACAGTATGTCAGTCCACACCTTTCCTAACCTTTAATGTGACCCATGACATGAACAATTCACTTGTAACACCAAACATCTGGACTCATGTATTGCACCTACAAGCCTGGACAAGTGTGAAGGTAGCAGATGTATCAGTATGCTGTTTCAGTCCGATATGATAACTGATGCTGCCATATGTGTCAGTACACTCACTGTGGCCTGTTTGGCAACAATATCGCATATATGGGCATTGTTAAGGCAGACAGAGCACTAATAGGTTCCAAACATCTGGATGTTCCAGACACAACTGTACAGAAGACTGGTATGGCCTGTACAATCGTTTCACATGCTGCATGTGAGGTAGATGCCATTACTACACTATATAAAGTATGGCAACAGGAGGTATTCACCTGCCATGTATGGTACACACATCAAAATGGTATCAGACACACAATATATGATCCACACACACACACTAGTATTGAGATTAAAACTCATGCCTATTTATTTATGTCTACTATAGTGTTACACAGTTATCAGATGTGGCATGGAGCTTACACAATTTCACCTTGTCCAAAGGTACATGTAAGGTGAATGACATCAACAGGACTACTAAATTAGGATGAGTATGGTGGTACACAACTCAAAATGGTATAACCTTCACAGTACATGATTCTCACATAAACACACACGCACAAAACATTTGCTAGTATTGAGATTAGAACTTTTGCCTATCTAGTTATTTGTATTATGGTATTACACAGTTAGCAGATGTTCCACAAAGCTTACACAATTTCATCTTGTCCAAAAGTACTTCTAAGGTGAATGACAAAACAACAGCACTAGTAAAGTAGGGTGAGGGAAGTGTAAAGAGTGGTACACAAATCAAAATGGTGTAAGCCACACAGTATCGAATTCACACACACAAGCACACACACTAGTTGGCATTGAGATTAGAACTCCTGCTTATCTAGTTATTTGTATTATGGTATTGCACAATTAGCAGATGCATCATGAAGCTTACACAATTTCACCTTGTCCAAAGGTACTTCTAAGGTGAATGACAACAACAGCGGTAGTAACGTAGGGTGAAGTGTAAAGGGTGGTACACAATTCAAAAATGATATAACCCACACAGTACATGATTCTCTATCTCTCTCTCTCTCTCTCTCTCTCACACACACACACACACACACACACACACACACACACACACACACACACACACACACACACACACACAGTTGCAAGCATTGGGATTATAACTCCTGCCTATCTAGTTATTTGTACTATAGTGTTACACAGTTATCAGATGCACCACAGAGCTTATACAATTTCACCTCCTCCAAAGGTACTTCTAAGGTGAATGACATCAACAGGACTACTAAAATGGAGTGAGGGGAAGTGTAAAGAGTGGTACACAAGTAAAAAATGGTATAACCCACACAGTACATGATTCCCACACACACACACACAGACTTGCCAGTATTGAGATTAGAATCCCTGCCTACCCATTTATTTGTACTATAATTTCACACAGTTTCTACATGCACTACATAGTTTACTGGACTTACAACTGGCCAAAGGTGCTGATAACTGCACAGATGAGGTAAAGTATTACAGGTGGCAGGAAATCTGCCTTCAGTTTCTCCCTTACATCGTGCTAGTTCTTTCTGTCTTGCACTTCAAATAGCATTATAGCTTTGCACTTCAACAGGTTATTGTATCAATAAGTATACCACACCTGGGAGCCATCAGCAGTACTCATTCATCATGGAATTACCCCCAGTACTTACTAGTTATGACCACCCCTCCTGGCACAATTGAAGTGCAGTTTTCTGTGCTTTCACCCATTAGCCTGGTGCACTTGTCCATTCTGAGGGACTGTTGCAACTGCCACATGTACACATGCAACCCTCTCCTCTAAACTCCAAACACTCAGACCAGTGAGAGTTATCCCTATATCACCAAATGTGGAAATATGCACTCTCTAGCAAAGACTGGACTTGCTAGTGAAGAGGATAAGATCAACACCTGCACCACAATATGTGGATCACATATCTCACCACAACACCCACTATGACAGCCCTGACATACACTGAAAAGCCACACACCCACTTTCACAGAGGCATTCAATAGACATTTACACAAACAGCACAGACCAGCAAGACTGACACCCACTCAGACACCATGACATAGCACATGCCAAAGGACACATATGTCACCTACACAGTGTGCCCCTCAACCTAAGCTCCTAAGGCTAACCACCTTGCACAATACATTGATCATGGGTGACTCAGTACTGTGCCACACAGATGTCCCACTCGCTAAGTTGATTATGTAGGAGGTAACAGCCAACTGTCTATCACATGCCAGCATCTAACACATGACACACCCAGTCAGACCACTCCACAACAACTACAAGTATCACTCTGTCATCATCCATGTGGGTGTGACTAACCTGTGACACACTTCCCTGGACTACATGACAAGACACATGGTTGAACTCTCGGATTATGTGGTCTAGGCAGGTGTGACAGTAACCCTTAGCAGTATATTGCCATCACCCAGAATGATGCTGCAGTACTATCAACTGACTTTTTGACTAATTGACTGCAACATTGACATATAAGTTGTGTGTCATTCTCAGGAGATCCAGTATCTCTCTGCTTGGGATAACATGATTGACAGACCTGAATGCCTTGCCAGAGATGTCCTATATCTGTTAGCCCTGGGTTTCCAGGTACAGGGTAAGTGTCTTGCCACCCCTATAGTCCCTTACTAGGCAGTGTTCCAAATCAAATTACCACCATAACATCTAGACATGTATGCAATCTGAGAGTTATGCTGCTCAACAGTACACATCTGTCAAGATGCAGTCACTCAAATAACTCTTCAGAGTGGAGGACATTGACATCTGTGCTGTAACGGAGAGATGGTTCACAGCAGTAGACAGCAGCCCTGCACTAACAGGTTATGATGCATTCCAGAGCTATCAGCCCCCAAACATGGACCATACCTCCACAGGTGTTGTCTCCATATTCATAATGGATATGCACACCTCCAGACTAGTATCCCAGCATAATGCATCGGATGCCCTTCCCGTACAACTGACTTTGGGTAATAGTGCAATCCACACCATAGCCTGCTATCGGTCCCCATCTATGTCCCTAGACTGCCAATGCACATTCCCCAACACCCTGGCATCTATGAATGTCCAACCCAACACTGACTTAGTAGGAGACTTCAACTACCCCTCCATCACCTGGAGAAAGTAGTCAAGCACCAGTACGTTGGCCCAACACTTCCTGGAATTCATCAGTTCCAATGCCCTGGACTAGCTCATACTGAACCCCAGTAGAGGATGCAACAACCTTGATCTTTGTTGATTACTTACATATGGGACTGTTGCTCGACCACAGTTGTCAATCCCTGCCTGGTTAGATCCAAACATGATGTAATCAACATGTAGCTCAACATCTCACCCACACCCCGCACAAAGGTAACCACCTTGCAAAACCTCTAAAAGCTGACTTTACAGTCATAAAAACAGGGGTGGATGAGTTCACTGCACCCATGCCAATGGGAAATAGCTGCATGACTGTCGAATCATACACATATGCCCTGCACAAACATGCACATGGATGCATGGTGCTTGCCATAGCCAACAGAACCCAGACACTGTCCTCCAAACACTGGAAGACAATGTGATGCCCCCCTGCCATCACTAAAGTGTATAACAGAAGGAGGACACTGTTGCAGAAAAAGGTGGTGTCCCAAGGCTGGTAAACCCCCTTGTTAGCCTCAAACACAACTTGGCATACCTCATGGAATCACCTACAGGCAGCTATGAAGGCAGAATTGCAGCAGACACTGATGACAATCACAAAAGCCTTTGATAGTTATATCAACAACTTCCACAGCAATAACCACAAGTGCTGCGAGTTACTGCACAATGCTAATTCCTATCCCGAGACAACAGATATTGGCCACAGACTTGCCAACACATTCAGTGCCAGCTTTACCTCTCTCCCCCCCAAGGGGACAATCACAATGGCAGATGAATGTCAGGCACCCAGCATTATTGCAGGCCAGGTTAAACCTGCATTGTCCACAGGCAAGAATACAGCTTCCATGGGACTCCACCATATCTGTGGCTGAGTTCTACATGACATACAAAGAGACCTGGCACCACATGCATGTGCTCTGGTCAGACACAGCCTCATCTCAGGCTTTGCCCCTCCAAAATGGCACATTGCTACAGTCATCCCTCTCCACAAAGGGGTAGCATCTACAGACTTTGGGGATTATTGGGCCCTTAGCCTGACAAGTCTACTATGTACAGGTATGGACCGTATCATCAGGGACCTGACTGACCAGAATATGGGCGATCTCCTAACTCTGGACTCCACACGGGTTGGCTTTGTGAATGGCAAATCATGCCTGCTCAACCTGGTTGACGTCTTTGAGTGAGTCACCGGGGCTGTGTATGACAGTAAGGCACTACACATAGCCTATCTCAATCTCTCCAAGGCTCCTGATACCATTCCTCAGTCAGGAATTATTCATAAAACCAACAAACTAGGCATCAACCCCTATATCAGTGAGTGGCTTGCAAACTAGATCGCAGAGCACACAGTGTGACAGTGGCAAACTCCAAGTCAGACTGGCAAGCAGTCACAAATGGAGTCCCACAGAGATCAGTACTGGATAGTGTCCTGTCCAGCATCTACTTCTCAGGAGTCCAGCCCAACACAGAGGAACTCTGGTTGATCAAGTTCACATAGGACTGCAAGCTGGGAGCAATAATGAACTCCACAAGTGATGCAGACATCCTATAGAAAGGCCTCACTGAGACCAATGAGTGGTGTGGAAACCAAGGCAAGAAGCTCCGCAAAATGCATCATCATCCCCTTTGGTGAAACACTCAGTTCCCAGTAAGTACCACATCAATGGGAGCCCAAAGAACACTGCAGGCATTATAAGAGATCTCGGGGCACAGATTTACAGCAACTTCTCCTTCAAATATCACATTGCCACTGTGGTCAGGAAGTCCTTCTATATGGCACACTGCATTCCCGAGGGTTTTGCATCCAGGAAGACAGAGGTAATGATCTCTGTCTACTATTCCCTCATTAGACCACTTCTCAAGTATTATGGCCCATTTGCCATGTACCTCACTAGACACCTGCTACAGCTGGAGAGGCCACAGAAGCACCTCACAAAGGGGTTCCTAGGCATTAAACACACATCCTAGACAGACAGATTCCAAAGACCCAAGCTATTCTCTGTATTATATCACCTAATTAGCAGCTATCTATGTTTGACTTACAAAGCCATTTCTGACCCAGTTGTTTTAGAAATGCTACATATAAATCCATCCACACCACACACTAGAGAGACCTCTACCACAGAACAACAATCACCGCAACATGCTGGTGGGACAGGTCCTTCAACAAGAGACTGCACGTGCCCTGGAATACACTTCCCATACATGTCATGCAGAGCACCTAGCTGACCCTGTTCCAAAGAAATCTTGATGAGTGGATGGGTAATAGACAGTTCAACCCAAGGATCACTGCAGTGGCTATACTTGATACATGCACTGGGAAGTAACATCGAGTGGCACAATGGCAGGGCCCTTCTATGTGCTAGGCTTGTTAAGGCTCCTGGACCATTACCTACGACACACTTGTGAACCTATAAAGGGAATGACAGCAGGACTGATAAAGTAGTGCAGTGGGTGTTAAAATTACCAAAATACTTTGTCCTACAAACAGACACTTGCCAGATGTGAGAATAGAACCCCTACCTAAGTAGTTATTTGCACCATAGGGCTATGCACTTATCACACATGCTATAGAGTTTACTCAGGTGAGAGCTGGCCAAAGGTGCTGATATGGGAACGACATCAGCAGGACTGATAAAGTAGGGCAGTGGGTGGGAAACATATCAAAATATTTCTGCTTGCAAACATACATACCCCCACATACACAATTGTTTGATACAAGAGTAGGATCCCTGCCAAACTAGTCACCTGTACTACAGTGTTAAGCATTTATCACATGCACTACTGACCTTACAGGGCTGACAGCTGGTGAAAGATGCTGATAAGGGGCTGACATCATCTGGACTGATAAGGTGGGGCAGTATGAAGTGTTGTGGATGGGAATGGCATAAAACTGTTTCACCTATAAACACACACACATACACACACACACACACACACACACACACACACACACACACACACACACACACACACACACACTAGAACTCCTACCTAACTAGTTATTTGTACTACAGTGTTATGAAGTTATTGCACATGCCACAGAGCTTATGGGGCTGGGGCTTAACAAAAGTGACTTCTATGGTGACAGACATCTTCAGAACTGCTAAGGTGGGGTAAAGGGATAAGGTGACAGACATCTTCAGGACTGCTAAGGTGGGAGCAATGGGAGGTGCACTGGTTTGGGAAGGCCTGTTTATTCCTAGATCTTACTGACATTTCTCTATGTGTATGAGCATGCCCAGTGTGTCTGTCTATAGTACATGTGGGACTCCATTCCAGGGATTGTTGTACTCCAGTCCAGTTTGTTTTGTGCTACAACCATACCTTTTAACCTGTTGGTGCAGGATATCTGGAGAGAGCCTATCAAAATGTGGGGACAATGGGCCATACAGTGAATGTAACAATTTCTCTCAGTAATGTATGGGTTGCTAGGGTTACAGGGCTTGTTTTAACAGACATCTGTCATATATGCCATTTGACACTGTCATGTATTGTTTCAGTACCTTGTGACATACCTCCTCAGATCATCACAGTGATTTACCAGAGGAATACAGGATGGATGATGCACACACCAGGCTTATGGGCCAAATGCTATGCATTCTTGCACAATCCAGCCTGCTGAGGGGTGTGCCTACAAGCGATTGACTGTTGGTGCTGTGGAAATGGTCCAGCACTTTGGTGATATATTACAATAGTGGAATCTCTGTGCATATATGGTCTGGCTTGGTCTGATTTCCAGTCCACATTTGGGTAATATAAGTCAGACAGGATCAGGATGACAGGCAGACTCTAGATTTGTAGGGGATAGGATATGTGTGTGTGTGTGTGTGTGGGGGGGGGGGGTCATGGACAGATATGTTTACCTATAGCTACCAGTACTTTGTATTGGGTTCTACTCAATGGTTGACTGCACTTGGGGGGTCTTGTGTGGGTCAGACTGTTTGACCAGCCTGGAGGTGTGTGTTTGTCACACATATATGTATGGCCCACCTCATTTTGTTTGGATGGCCACATGTTGGGGTTAGGATGTTGCATAGGATGAGTGATCAGGGAGGGGGTGTTACTCCCCATGGCTGTGGCCCAAGGTTCTGTGGGTGCAGACATGTTACCATCTTCCAGGGTTAGGCCTGCCTGCAATGAGTGCATTCCCATGTTTAAACTCCTAACCCTGCGTGTCAACTGTACAGAGTATCACAGAATGTCCACATCCATGACTCATATATCTTTTGTTTTACCCAAACAAGTGTGGTTTTCCAGCAAAAGTGTTTTGCAAGTCACTTAGGGTTGAAGTCAGATATTACTAACAGTTGACATTGCAGTTTCAGACTTCGTATCCATCAGGCATTCCATGCTAATAGAAATCATTCCATCAACTTTATAACATTATTAGAGCAGTATTTCACATGTGTCCTTCTCTTTGGAAATTCATCACCCCATTATTCATGGCTTTGTCTAGATTTCTGGCTCCCTGAGGCTGGCAGGTTTGCTCCTAGCAGTTGTCAGCATAACCTTGCTTTGCATTTTGTGGACTGTGTTATGTTGGTGTTATGGACCCCATGACACTCCCTAAAGGGCACTGTGGGTGAGGTATAGGCATTTGCCAGAGGCCTGTAGGCCAGGTGTGACAGATGCAGGCCATCTGTAGCAGGGCAGTGCTTTCTGATGATCATATGTTCCCAGGCTGCTGGCAGGAGACACCCCTGGGATGGTACTAGTAAGTTGACTATGGGTGTCACTGACAACTGCTTTCTGTTACTATTGTGCAATCACTCTGGGTGACAGCTGAATGCTACTTAAGGCTAGGAACATGTTACTGCATTTCTATGGGACTATGGGGGGACACAACTGTACACGATACACATCTGCACAGACTGTGATGATATTTGCTTAACATTTTGGTCCCATTTAGCATAGTGTTGTGCCATATCTTTCAGGCTAGAGGCATAACAATGTCAACCACAGTTCAGATTGTTCTGGCATAGACATTTGTAGTTTCAAACTTCTTACATTTCAAAGCCATACTGCCATTGCCAGATCTGCTGTGATTTCACTGTGTAAAAGTCTGTGGGTGGGGATTTCAAGGTTGTCGCCATGTGGGGGCCTTTGCCAGGCATTTCTGTATGGTTTTCTACAGCTGATCTGCTCTGTGGGGTTGGTGGTGGGTATGGGACCCCCACATTGACATCCATGCATGTGACCTATGACCCCCTCCAGTTATTTGGTTTACAACATATACTGCAGTGGCATTTGTCACCTAGGGTGGTACTTGATGGTGTGGGTAGGGCAGTACTGGGGATACACTTCCTGCTGTCCCACAGAGCTGTCAGTTGTCTGCTGCTATCCCAGTTAGCCACTCCACTCCCTTACATGCTTGATCAATACCATAGATATGCTATCAGAAATTTTCACTCCATTAGTTTATTTTGTTACAGAGAATGGATTACCTTGTGCCTGCAGCTGTTGTGAGAGTGGTGCTTGAGGGCTAACTATGTTGGATGCACACAATACACTGCCTATACATGATCAGGTATAGGTAGTGTGATGTTTGGCATCCATTTTACTGTGTGTGCGAGTCAGAGAAAGAGAAACAGAGGGAGAGATCAGTCCCTGGGGCCCTACAGTGTCAGTGTATGTGCTCTGCATTGCCTCTTTGCCAAGGCCAGGGCATAGTGGGCACACCTCCATCTGTCTACAGGGTCAGGCTCAGGATGTTCCTTTTCCAAATCACTCTGTGCCTGTGGAGGATTTGGCAATGGTGGGGGGTTGTGTGGCCCTTCCCCATTTTGTTCCTGCTGCAGCTGTTTCCACAGGATCATATTGTGTAGCATGGCACATACTATGAACATGTGTGTACATGTGGCTGGAGAGTACTGCAAGGCAACACCGGATATGTCAAGGAAGCAGAACCATGACTTGAACATCCCAAACACATGCTCTATAATGATCCTGTTTTGTGCATGTGCCTCATTACGGCATTCTTGTGTGGGGGTGTGTGCATTTCTGATGGGTGTCATCAGCCACGGCTCCAGTGCATAGCCAGCATCCCCCAGCAACTGGCCATATTGGATGTCCCCACTGGCAAACACCTGGTACAGCTGTGATGAATGCCAGATGTGGGAGTCGTGATAGCTTCCAGGGCTGCCAGCATACACGTTAATGATAATGCCCTGGCTATCGCACAGGACCAGGAAGTTGATGGAGTGGAAGCCCTTGTAGTTTATGTAGACCCTACCCCATTCACCAGGTGGTGCTTTGATGTGGATGTGCGCGCAGCCTATGGTACTCAATACCTCTGGATAGTCTGCTATGTGGTGGAAGAGATGCATATTGCCTGTCCTCTCCTCATGGGTGCCGGAGAAGTGAATTTGCTCAGCGGCATGTGTTCACATGGCATCCAGGAACTGGTGGAGTATTTTGGATGCAGATGCCTGTCAGATCCCTATGATATCCCCAGTTGGTCTTTGGAAAGTACCTGTAGCTAGTATTCTTAAGGCTGCACATACCTTGGTATCCATTGGGATGAGTTCCCCTCTGTTGTTTCTGGCACTGAGGCAAAGCTGGCACAGCTTACCAAGTTGCTGAAGTATGTCCTTGTCCACCCTGTATTGCTCTACTATCGCCAGGTCATGTAGCCCCTGGTAGGTTACGTTGGGTCTGAACACTCTTCTTCTCCTCCTTGGTCTGAGTTGGTTGTCAGCATTTTCCTCCTCACCACCCTCAGTCTCTAGCACATGCTGATAGATCAGAGCAACAGCAGCCCCTAACATGTTTTGTTAGATTTGTCAGTTTAAAATTCCCCTGAATGTGTACACCAGTGGTGTAGAGTTTGTGGGAAAAAACAGACTGAAAGGTGTTCTCATAGTTTATAGTAGTGTGCTGGGCTGCTGCCTGTGTAATTGGCTGATTCTGATACATTCCACCTGCCAGCTATGCTAGTTCTCCTTGATTGCCTTCTTATGCAGATTCCCGTTCCCATTTCTTCCCCATTTAAGCCTTGATGCACGCTATGCACTCCCTGTGCTCAAATGTCAACAGTTTTGCTATCCCCTGTGTTTTTTTTTTTTTTTTGGTGTTTTAGGCCCATTGCACACCGCCACAATGATTTAACTAAAGTAAATAGTTTTCAGTAGAACTGGCCCTTCCTAGAAGTGAACACGCTCTGCATTTCATGGAATAGGGAAATACAGCCTCAGAGCACCCACTGCCTTAGCTGTGCTTAGCTAAGAGCAAACACAGGCCATGTGCTTACAGCATTCACGACACACACCCTTTTCATGTTAGCTGCTCCTCCTGTCTACACATGGTGTTGAAGCACCTACACGATCAGGTGCAGTCTGACACTTAGAAGAAATTTGTGATTCAGTATAAATCCCCTCATTTGCATACCCCACTGCCTTACTCCATAGGTACTGCACTTACACTGAGCCTTTCCCCTTAGCAACCACTATTCTCTGGTATTGTTTTCATTCTGCATGCCATTGACTATAATGCCAAAATGCAGATTTCTCTCAAACTTGATTTTTTCCCTTTTTTTTTGTATTTTCTGCACAATACCATTTGCGCGCCACTACCCTATGCTTAAATGGCCGAGATCAGCCAAAACAAAACTTTTATTTTATAGAAAATAAACTATTTTTCATGCCAATGGCCATATATTCGGCCATTGCCATACCTAATTAAGGGACTACATGCTTTCTTTGAGGCTGTCATTCCTCCGTTTTCTATTTTGTAGAAATGTATTTGGCTAGTAGCTGAATACATTTCTGCACCCTACACTGTTCCTGCATGGAGACCTGCCTACTTCCTGAATCACTAATTCAGCTTATTTGCATGGTTTTCACCAGAAAATTATATGATTAGCATACTGAAGAACTTTCCATGCACTAGCAGTGTAGGCAGGCTTGTGCACTTCAAAACAGCACTTTCCTGGATTGCTCGGTGGCCATATTCCGTGCATCTAATTTCCAGCGGGATACAATTCCATTTTTATTATGAGTAGATGTGGGGTTTTTATATGGTGATGTTGTTCATTAGACTGAATTAGTCTATTAGGGTGGTAGGAATGGAGAAAAAATTTAGGGCAGTCATCGGCTTTGTGAATAATGTGTGTGGAGAATAGCTGTATGTAATCTAAGTGATAAAGCAGTTTGAGCCAACTCAAAGCCTTAAACACAGTGCACTGATGGTTGTGGTATTGTCTGTTGGTTGCAAAATTTGCATCTTTGTTTTAGTATGACTCACACTTATTTTTAAATGTAGCCTGAAGGTTGGTTAGGATGGGTGCATTGCAAAAAACAGATGGAAGAAGGCAGGTAGTGACAAGATTGGTTTTGGTGGTGTTACTAAGAAAATTTTTATGCCTGTTGAGTATTCCTAATGTTTGGTGAGTCATTTTACATTATTTTGAACATGCAGGTCAACTTTAAGGTTATCATGAATAATAAAATTTTGCAAAGGAGACAATTCAATTTCAGTTTACTTTAAGTGAAAAGGTTTTGAAATTTACTTTATCAGGCATATGTGAAATGGGGAAAAATTAGCAATAACTTTGTTTTTTGGGCTTGGGTAGTAGCTCGATATTAAAGAGCCATTTATCAACTAAGGAAAATGCTTCTTGCATGATATGGAGGGGTTGAGAAAAGTTATTAGATGCACATACGAGCATGGAATCATTAGTATATCATATGAGAGGCTGCACCTATGGAGGGATACAAGTAATTGATAAAGATGTTAAATAGGAGGAGACCTAGAACTGAGCCTTGTGATACACCAGTGGAGACTAGCAGGTAGGTGGAGAGAGTATTCAGCCATTTTACAGACTGGAGCCTGTCTGTTAAATAGCTATTGAACCAAAGAAATAAAGAAGGCAATAGTCCAAGGTAAGACAGCTTATACATGAGTTTAGAGTCAGAAACTGTATCATAGGTTTTTCACAGGTCAAGGGATAAGAAGGAAACAAAGTTTGTCCGAGTTCCTGTATTTGTTTATGGTGTCAGTGAATGATAGGAGGAAAGTGATTGTATTGTGTGTTGAGTGTAAGCAATGTTGGGCGGATGTTAAGAGTCCTTATTATCAAAGATAGTAGAGGAGTTGCCTGTGAATACATGTTTCAAGAATTTTTGAGAGGTGATAGTATTGCAGTAGGCCAAAAGTTAGAAACATCTGCAGGGATACCACATTTATGAAGAAGGGTAATATAGGATTGTTTCCATAGTGAGTGTACATAGGATTCAGTTATCAACCTGTTGATAAGGATAGAGACTGAGTATGCTGTGGCATTGGTAGATATCTTTAAGTATTCAGGTGAGAGGTTATCAGCTGCAATGGAGTAAGGTCTGAGTTTAAGGAGAAGTTTTTTTATCATTGATGTGGAGACAGGTTCTAAGTGGAATGTACTAGCAATGGATATAGATTATGAATTAGCTTCATGTGAGGACACTGAGGGGAGGGGAGGGGGGTAAAGGAAGCAGTACTGTGCATGCTGAATATAGAATTTACATTTTTGACTAATCTGTTGATCACTGAAATATCAGGATTGGGTGTTATTGCTCGAATGGTAGAATCCCTGGATTAGTATGAAGAGTTTTGAGGTAGGGAGACAATGCTTTCTATGAAGCAGGTATTGAATAAGGCAGGAATTTCTATTGGAAAACTATTATGAGAAGGGTTTGGTTCTGTATTTGAGCTTAGATCTAACAGGTTATGCACTGATGTCCAGAATTTTTGGAAGTTATTTTTGTTGAAGTTGAAGATGGTTACAATATTGTTTTTTTTTTATGTTAGGTTCATTTGTTTTTTACTCAGGTTTTGTAATTCTCTATAAAATTGCAGATTATAGAGATTTTTAAGTTTAAGCCATTTTTTCTAAGCTATATCTGTTAGACATTGTAGTTTTTGTCTGAGTAGTGAGCCATAGTGTGTGGTTAATTTTCACTTTTTTGTTTTTACAGTGTGGGGCATGCCTTATTGACTGACACAGAGAGTTGGAACATTTTTAGGGAAGAGCAATTAAATGCTTTCAGATTATTGATGAAGTAGTTTTTATTGAATTTTGAAAGGTTTTTGGCTGTTTTATGTTGGTGAATGATAGGTTAGTGGGTGATATTTCTATGGGTATAGGCTGGAAAGTGGGCACTGAGTGAGCTTGGATAGGTTCCAGAGCTTGTAATTTTTTTAAGATTAGAGACCAGTATCCAGGCTAGAACTGCACATTTACTTATGGTTTTATTAAACCTGGTGTGTGTTTTGCTACATTGTATGTAAGCATAAAGGTTCATACTGGCTGACTAAAATGACATTAAGGTTTTGCCAGTCGATATTTACATCTACTAGTATGATTTTTTATAAGGCATATTAGTTGTCTAGGAGAGGATTTCCTGGAATATTATTTTCAGGTGTGATATAGACTGTAACAAATCAAGTAGTAGGAATACAAGTATTTTGGCATTTTGGAATTTTGGGATGTTATGTGAATAGGGAGAGAGATTGTATGAACTTGGATAAATTAAAGCTATCCAACCTGCCTTCTTGTGGGGCCTATCAGCTCTGATAACATTATAGCCTGGAGGGAGTGTTTCACAATCTTTAATGTCAGGTTTAAGCCGGGTTTCTGTGATGGCAAGAATATCAGGGTTACACTCTGCTATCCAGCCATGCAGCTCTGTATAATTTTGTTACAGATGCTATGGAGGTGGATATTGATAACACTGATTTTTTTTTTGAAGACCAATGGATGAATGATAGTGAGGAATTTGATGATCTAGTTTTGTTAGTATGGATAGGTGGTAGTTTAGTAGTGGCCAAGTACAACTGGGAAGACATATAGTTTGAGGTGGTGGTTGAAGGAGGGTTAGTTAAGTTACAATTTTGTGTGGATGGGTCTTTACTATTTAGATTAATTAGTGTTTTTTGAGGGCCTGGGTTGGGATGGACATAACCACATGGTTGGACTTTTGAGTGATAGTGTACTGATTTACAGGGAGCAGTATGATTTTTATTTTTTTAAGTAGAGTGTTGTTAGTGAAATATTTTGTGCTTTAAATAAAGACAAGGTGAGTGATTAAAAAGGCTGGGAGATATATTAGAATAGTTACTCCTGATTTCATAGTGTGCTGAGTAAACTGCAGAAGGAGAGGTGTATAAAGGTGAAATATACAGTGAGAGTTTGTGAGAAAGGATGCTAGTAGCAGCAGAAGGAGCCATGATGCTTGGAAAAACATTTGAAATTTCAGTGCTTTACAGAGAAGAGTAAACAGTGAGGTGTAGTATGAGGTGGAGGGAGGCAGAAGTGAAGAAAATAAGAGAAGTGACTGGAGAAAAATATGCCTTGTTAGTTAACTCCAATTATGTAATAAGGAGAAGGGAAATGGAGGAGTTTCAATTATATCTGAGTCAGAGGTATAAGGAGCAGGACATAACTAAGAACACTGATAATGACATTTAGGTGCTTGGAAAAGTATGAACAGCAGATGAGGCAGATGAAAATTTCTGCAGTTGGGAGGGGTAAGAGGCTATGAGTGGCTATGTTGATGCAGGTGGGAGGAGTGAGGGGTTCTCTGATAGGCTGGGATTTGGATAAAGGAAGTGATGTCAGGAGTGGGTGGGAAGCAAAGTGAAGCTGTGAGTAGTGGAATCAAACTAATTATTGCAGGAAAACAATCAGGATCAGCAAAAGGTAATTAAAAATGTCTTCATAGAATAGGATACAGTGGTAGCACTGGTAGTGTGTTAAAAACTAACAGCAAAAAGATGGAAATTAAAATGAAAAATAGGGGAGATAGTATCAGTAGGAGACAGAATAGGACAGTTTATTAAATAGCGTTAAGAGAGTGCTAAAGGAGAGAGATTAAGGCCAGATCAGAAATGAGAAAGTAGACAGGAAGTTAGGAGTTAGATATATGTATCAGGCAGGGAATAGACAAAAGTCAAAAGATCATTAGTAAGTCACTATGCCTTATAACTGAGAAACAAAGCAGAGTTCAGCAGCAGAGTAAGGGATCCAGGTACAGAATGCATTCTAAGACACTACAGCATTCATTCAATAAAGTGAAAGGGGGCAGTTGCACTCACTCTAAGGCAGAAGATGCCAACAGCAGTGATATTTCCCTACATTAATCCAGGAGGTTCCTAACTAAACAGTCACAATATATGGATGGTCCTAACTTAAGGCTCTTCTTTGTGACCTCTCACTATAATGCCTTCTGTCCTGATCCTGCTTTGGAGACTTGCTTTATGTTACCAGTAACATCACTGTCAAGGGGGGGGGGTAGAGGCTAGCATTGCTGTACTTAAGGGACTTCTTTGTGCCCTCTCACTCTAATGCCCACAGAGAAAAAATAACTTGTGTGTCCTGACCCTACTTTGGAGACTTTCCTGATGTTACCAGTAATGTTACTCTGAATAGGGAGGGAGGGGGGTTGAGCCCAACATTGTTATATCTTAACTGCCCTGGAGTTAATATGGTGGCACAGCCATGTGACTGAGTGCAACTACCACAAATGTCTCACTCTATTAGCACGTGCTTCATTTTACACTTCTATTTCCATGACATTTAAATTAATTAGCTATAGAAACTACCCATTATTAGGGAGTAAACTACAATAAATGCTTCCGCTTACTCACTTAGAAGTGTACAGGGGGCATTCTGCAGCATATACATCCATTTATCCTTAATATTGTAGAAACTTCTTTCTGAAAACATGCCTTAACATGTTAGAATTCCTTAACACTGCACCAAATGTAACATTATCAAGTATGATAAATCAAAAACAGGGATTAAATAACACTTCCTGGAAGTTAGAAATTATTTTCAGATCCTGGTTAAATTTGGCTGCTGTTTTGGTCAGCTCTGCTATGGACTTACTGCTCCCTTGATATTCTACTAGTCTTTGATATTCACTGCTCAGGTTGTTGTTTATTACACTATTCCATTTCTTCAGTCCTCCTATTTCTGAATTGGCATTCTGCCAGAACAAATTACTCTAATACATGCACTGTACAATAATGTATAAACTCTAATTTCATACATAATCTACATTTAATGTTCCCAAATTCATTGAGGCACAGTAGGTACTGCATTATTATTTCACCACTTGCGTCATATGTGAAGTTCACATTCTTGCCATAGTGTGTTAAGTATTATGAATCATCTAGTCCACATAAATAGACCTAAAAAATTTAAGAACTGAATGATATTATGAGCATATGATCTTCTGCACTATGACTATGCAGGAAAAAGATGTTCAAATATGATTTTTTTTTAATGATCATTGATTTTTTTAATGAAATATTTATTGCTGTGTTTTTAAGTATTGATATGAGTCTGATGTAAATATTGGTACTGTCCGAAAGCATGCTGGAATAAAAGTAGTAAGTATAGTCCATACTAGTCTGGGCTAGTTATTCCATTTTATTTGTGATAATTATTCTACAATTTAAACAAAGTGTGAAGATTACCCCCAGGATTTAGCAACGCTCCATGTAAGAATATAATTATTTTTACATGGAGCATCCCGTGTCCGTATAGAACAGCAGCACACCTTGCATATGCATGAAGGCACGCTGCTGTATTCCTACACAGACACGGGTATGTGTACAAGTGCAGGGGGCATGTCCAAGGGCAGTTCTGTTACAATATGCATGCCCCTCCACTCCAGAGTTGTCATACGGCAATACAAAAGCAGGGAACTTACCTCTCAACTATTTTTGAAATGTGTACAGATAGTTGACTCATATATTTTGGTGTGTTCCTCCTGAAATATGTACCTCCCTGACTCCACAGGACCAAAACATTAAGCTAATGTAAAACCTATTTATTCTATCAACTTTATACGTTTGTAGGAACAATAAACAGTTAATGGTTCATAGGTTCATAGGTTCATAGGTTCATACTAGGCTATCTGCCCGAGGGCATTTACAAGCCTAGCCCATAGTTTTGTGGCTTACGCCACCCCTTTAGTATGGGGAACTATACCCATTATTTTGCTGTGCCTCTGTTGAGCAGTGACACTGAGGTAATCCCTGGGGTATATCTGCGATCTCCCATCCATTGGTCAAGATTTCTCTTGAACAAGGCCAGCGAGGTGCTCTGCCTCACATATACCGGGATTTTATTCCACAGCATAGGGAGTCTTTGGGTGATGAATCTATCCCTCCAGCGCGTCCTATTAATAGCCGTGTCGAGGTTTAAGTCTCCCGCCCTTGTGGCTCTGACGGATCTAGATTTTTGAGGTGAAGCATATTCATCAAATCTGGGTTTGACATGGCCTTGTATGTTAGGCAAAGGTCACCTCTGAGCAAGCGTGGCGACTGAATAGAGCTGGAGTTCTTTCAGTCGGGCAGCATAGGACAGATGTTTGAGACCCTTTATCCTTTTGGTGAGGAACTTTTGTGGCCTCTCCAGCTGCTGCAAGTGTCGGGTCAGATACATTCCGAATGGGGCATTGTACTCAATCATTGGTCTGATGAGTGATGAGTATAGGAGACTATGACCTCCCTTGATCTAGATGAGAATCCCTTCATGATAAGGTGGGCAATGTAGAAGGTCTTCCTAACTACTTTAGCTACATGGGTGTCGAATGACAGACTACTATCAACCTGGGTCCCCAGGTCCCTGATAACTTCTTCTGTGCTCAGTGGCTTGCCACCGATTTGGTAGCTAGGGGTAACCTTGTTTTTCGAAGGGTATGACTATGCATTTTTGGCATTTAACTTTAGGCCATGGCTCTGGCACCAGTTATCCGTTTCTGTGAGACCCTTCTGAAGGATGTCTGTGTCAGATGTGTTTTCCACTAGATCGCACAGTTTACAGTCATCTGCAGGCTTTCTCAGCCATAACCCGCCTGTGTTTGCTTGTACTTGGAAAAGTAGATGCCAAACAAGAGTGGGCCCAGGACTGAGCCCTGTGGTACACCACTTGTGACAGGCTTTGAGTCTGACATGGCGCCAGCAACTCTGACCCTGTGGGTTCTGTCACTCAGCCAGTTTGCAACCCATCTTGTGATGTATGGGTTAACATTTAAGCTGATGAGTTTTTCAATGATACCAGTGGGGTATTGTATCGAAGGCCTTCGCCAGATCGAGGTAGGCTGTATGGACTGCCTTTCCCTCATCAATGGCTTTGGTGACTGTTTGAAAAAGTCAACCAAGTTTAGAAGGCATGATCTGCCTTTGACAAAGCCAAACTGGGATGGATCCAAAGTCTGCAAATTCCCTATGTCTTTATTTATGAGGTCCATTATGTTCCTCTCCTTGCCTTTGCAGATAAGGCTTGTCAAGCTAATGGGCGGTAATTTCCAGGGTCGGTGGAGGCACCGCCTTTGTGAAGTGGGACCACAGTTGCAGTGCGCCACTCCTGGAGTGCGTATCCAGAGGTAAGACTATGATTAAACAGCTGTCCTAGCTGTGGGTTTAATTCCTCGTTGAGTTCGTGGAGCACACAGCCGGGGACACCATCAGGTCCCATGGTTGCTGTGTTTTGCTTTGGAGAGAGCAGATCACACTAGGGCGGTGGAGATGTTAGGGGGGGTGCAATTGCTTGATATAGATATCTCTCCTTTTGGGGGGGGAGAAGTTTGCACTGAACCTGTCAGCCAGTATGTTGGCAATGTCTGTAGGATCAGTAATCTTCACATCATTTTGAACTAGTTCTGAGCATATCTGGGAGGTTCCTCCCAGGTTTCTAACATAGCTAAAGAAGGCCTTATGATTGTCTTTTGAGTCTTTAGCTATTTTTCTCTCAAAATTTGCTTTGGATGATTTTATGAGAGCTCTTAGTTTTTTACTTATAGTGATCAAGGGTGTCTTACCTTTTAAGGATTTTGCTCTATCTTGTAGTAGCTTCCTCCTTTTGTTGTAGAGTTTGTTTATGGCTGGGGTCCACCAGACTGGACGCTTGCCTTTGGTACAAAGAGTCTTTGTTTTGCTTGGGATTGCCTTATCCATGCAGTCCTGCAGGTGCTGGTAGAAGGCATTTGTAAGTGATTCAGCGGCTTGGTGCAGAAATGTATGTGCAAACCCATACAGTAAATAAAAATAAAACACATATGTATTTTTTTTCGGTTTGCAATAAAGTTTAAGCATAGCTGAGTGGGAGTGCATGTCACGCAGCTATGCTCAGCCTAGCTTACACATCTCAGTGAGCTAAATACAAATATATGGCCAAAGCAGTCTAAAATGAAATAGCGTAGTGGTAACAGCTTTTTGCTTAGCAAGCAAACATTAGTGGTTTGGGTCCCCATTCAGTCCATTCATTTTTATCTATTAAAAATGCATGAAAATATATTTTGTTATCAGTAGGAAGTTGTAAATATATACATATACATATATATATATATATATATATATATATATATATATATATATATATATATGTATGTTAACCAGGGTAGTGAAGCAGGTCCAAATGTGAGGTGTCAGTGTAATACAGATATGAACCCCCATATAAACACAAGTGTCCCATACAGCATAGCCACAAAAGAATGTATTGTAATGAAAGCACATAGTGGGATGTTATGGAAGGCAGACATACATATTGTAATATGTCATTTATGAGGAATCAACCCCACAATGCTGATAGTCTGTAAAAGGAAAGGTGAATGATGCTGACTTGTGCTCAGCAATGTTTAGCCAGTATAAGCATTGCTTAAATGTAAATTCTAATCAAGAATTAGTGTAGCTAAGCAGAGTTTTTGACTGGTAAGCAGTGATTAGCATCTACCTCTTTAAGCAATGCTTATACCAGCTGAGTGGGTTTGCCTGGTGCTTAGCTTAGCATATTCAAAACCGTCCAATCACAGCAAAGGGCAAGAAATTGGCCGTATTTAAATCTCACAGATGGGACTACAGCAAATAACTGGTTGTAGCTCCTCACTGTAGGCACTATGGCTGGTGTTGGTGAGGGTGTGCACTTTTGGGTGCAGCGCTTGGGCATTTAGGAGTCAAGGGTCATGGTAGGACTCCTCATAAAAAACATGATATGAGACTGCTGCAGGACCAATACCAGGGCTCCTAATACAAATCAGAGGCCTGGGAAAGTCTCACCCATGGTCTCACAAGTGCCACTGGCATCCCTCAGACTGGTGAGCAGGTCCAGCACCATTTTGCCGACTTGAAGCGGAGGAAGAGGGAGCTCTTGGTCCAGTGGGTCCAAGATGCATGGCAGAGGGATGTCCTAGGCATGTGTAAGTATTAATATCAATAACTGTTTACCAAAGTCCAGCCTGTGTATGTGATGCATATGTATGCATAAATGTTTCTCTATCTTCTGTACAGTTCCGGCTCAGCAGGCCATGAAGCAGGAAGCCCATGCAAGCAGGCTGCTAAGGCTGCATCGTGAGGCTGGTGAGTAACAATCTAGCTTGTAGTATTCATACCAAATAAATATAAAGGAGTAGAATGTCACCTTGCATTATTAACAATGTGTATGGTTTGTACTGAATAAGCAGGGCAATATTACAGTAATAGTCTCATATAGGTTATATATAAATAAAACTGTAACTGCCTGTCAATAAAATTCAATACCCTGGACTGGTTGTGTTTAGTTTGGTATTGTATGAATTGAAATGTGCACAGGTTATGCACAGCAACTATAGCTGTGAAAGCATTAAACAATCAAGTCTCATCTGACAAAGTTAGTGCCTTTGTAAGACATGAGATTAACTGATATGAAATGTTTCATGCACCAAGATCCGTTATCTGAATAGTAATGTTGTGTTAACTACTGTTTTCCACACTGTGCTATGTTAAAAGGTATGTATAGGAATGTATGCAAAAGAATGTCGTAATTACAAGGTCAGATTGTGCAATCAAGAGAGTATTAGACAGAAAACATTCAAGAAAGAGACAGAAGTTTCTTAATAGCTTGTTCTGATGAAACACAAAAACTATTCTGTATTTTCTGCATGAACAGGCATGGTTTGAATCCCAAGAGTGGTAGTAAGCTGCATGCATAATTTCACCAAGGATTTTGTGAATATGTGTAGAAACAGTCAGGTAGTGTTAACAGAAATTTCCTCCACAGTACTGCCTGGTAGAAAAGGTATAAAGTAGCTACAAGAAGGCTGTACATATACTGTGTCCAACACTCACAGTCCAACCTCAATGCTGCAAATAACAGCAAGATAAGTACATACATCAAGTAGTCTCCCCCAAGAAATGTTCAAGTGTCATGCTGTCACAGCTACTGATCCCTGCAGCCAACAACCAGGGTGACCGATAGATATCAAGGCAGTGTATGGTAGTAGCACAAACACACACACACACACACACACACACACACTCTCACACACAAACACATAGTATGAGTGCACACGTAACCCTGACTATGTGAATATGTGCAAAAACAGTCAGGTAGTGTTAACAGAAATCTCCTCCACAGGTCTGCCAGGTTAAAAAAAGGTATAAAGTATCTATAACAAGGCTGTAATTATACACTGTGTACAAACATACAACTGCCCAACCCGAGGCCATAAGTTGTTGTAATAATACCTGTAGAGTAATGATTAGAGCAATATTCATTAAAGCTGTGATCACTACAAGAATCTACATCTGTTAACTGGCATCTCTCTCTCTTTCCCACCTTATCATCACCAATAATCTAAACACATAAATGAACGGGTATGTTTTTCACCAAACTTACCTCTGGGACATGTCCTATTTTTCTACAAATATTGAAATGTTTTCCAATTAATGTTCCCTGTTCAAATACTATCATTGGTTGCCTGTTGCTATCACTGTAAGTGCTTGTGTAATGCCCACTGTGGCTCCATATATGTATGTGTTCTGCTTGCTATGCAAATGTTCAAAATCTGTTGTTTTGGGTTAATGGGAATACTCATGCATGCTGTTATAACTAATCCTGGAATGTGTTTTTCATGACTAGCCAACATATGTTCTAAAACTGTAACACCATAGCACATCTGGGAAGGCCATTCCCAGTGGATCCACCTCTCCCACCTCATCTGGCCATGGCACCAGGTCCCAGCATGTCAGGAAACCCACCCCGGGACCTCCTCATCTGTTGATCCTGCACCACCTTCTGGTGAAAATGCCTCAGGAGATGGAACTCGTCCCCCCGGGTGTGAGCACGGACAGGATCCTGTCACCCGAAGCCAGGTCTGGGGTCTGGTGCATAGCGAGCTCCGCAGAGATTGGGACATCTTCTATACTAGCTTGAGGGCTGCTTGGTGCATTTAAAGGGTCAGCCTTGCCCCCATGCTCAGCCCACAGCACAGCCACCTTCGGGGCCATGAAGATGCAGTGGTGACTGCCCATGGGTGGGTCCTCAGTCCCACTGTATCCATTTGGGGGCTCATGGGCTTTCAATTACCAAACACCCCTCCCCATCCAAGGTGTTTACCCCCCACATGTGTCATATACTGCCCCATATGCTAACTTGTCTGTTTTGTCTGTCTTCCTACCTCCCGAAATATACCTAATATCCTTCCCCAACATCCCATTCTCACCTTAAAAAAAAAAATTCCACCCCCAAAAATGTCGCCCATTACATAGCTGTCCATTTTGCACATGTGTCCACTGGACACATGTAATCTGGTCTAAATGGCATCACAACACATTACTGTTGTCCTCACCCTTCTCTCAGGGGTTTGAGTTTCCAAATTTACCTCCAAATTCAATACACATGCACAGTCATTGCTGTAGGTGAAATGGATAGCTATGGACCTTTCCTACACCCATCCTGCACATCACTAGCTACCTGTCATACTGTACTTCCCTCTGTGTGACCCTTTTTACTACTTTCCTATCACCCCTTTTTCATTTCTTTCAAAGAAATTAGTGTGGGGGTAAGCAAAACTAAATGGGAGTGTGAAGTACTGTGAACTAAGGTTGGGTGGCATGATGCCAGGGTAATCCTATGGGATAAGCTTGTAAAGACCCCAGGGCCAATAGCCTAGTTCACCCCTATGAACCTAGGTCTCCCCCTCTGTACACAGCACAAATAACATGTACACACTATAGTTGTACACAATCCTGACACTATGTTAACAATGGCCACAGATACACAGACACAAGAAAATAAGAGCACAGATGGGGTACCCTACACCGGTCTTTGAATGCAAACTGGAGACATCCACCAAGGCTGAAGTACTACAACAGGCAATCACATTTTACATAGAAAAGTAGTGTTAAATGTACCATTTTAATAGTGAAATGAGTGGAAAATAATCTTTGTCACCATGGTAGTGTAGCTGGTATACAATGGAAGTGTGAGTGCATATAACATGTGAGATCACCCATGTATACACATGTGTCCCATACAGTAGTGTCACACCCCTTGATACTGTATTGTCAGCACATAGAGACATGTTATGTACAGAAATGATATACACGTAAGGAAGTCATTAGTCTGATATATTCTAAAAAGGAAAAGTGAGCAATAGTTAGCCATGCACAGATGTGATTAGCTGGTGTATTTCTTGCTTAACTGTAGATCAGAAGTGTCCAACCTGTGGCCCGCGGGCCGCATGCGGCCCTCAGAGCTCTTCCATGCGGCCCTCAACCTCTAACTGCAACATCGATGTACACATGCCCAAAACACTTTTTTTGTTTTGAGTTTTTCACTCCCGTGAGCTGCAAAGCTAGTGTCGGTGTGTGCATGCGCCAAAGCACCCATCTAGTTTTGTTTTTGAGCCAAAAAAGGGTCAGTGTGTTTACGCCATTATTTTGCGCCGAACAATCAGTGTGTGTATGTGTGTGTTCTCGCTGAAGAGGGACTTGTGTATGGATTTGCCGCTGTTGCCTTTGAAAGGGACAGCACTTACCTGTGTTAATAGGTAAGTATGGAGTGAGTGAGTGCATGCATGAAAGCAGAATTATGTGTGTGAAAGTAGAAGAAGAGTGTGTGTGTGTATGTGTGTGCATGACAGAGAGAGATTCATGCACAAAGAGGCTAACAATGATCAGTCTATCTACTGAACAGAAACAAGTTAGCTCACAAATATATTGTACATTAAAAGTACACTTTCATTAAATTGCGGCTTTCCTGACAGGGAGAGTGTTGTATTGAACATGAACTCATACCTCTTAATTGTATGGATTTTCAGAGAATGTCTGGATTTTTGCCTCATCTTCCAATTTGTGTCTTTTGCTTAGTAAATAAAAGTAGTCATCCAAGGTAATGCAGTTCCAGGGAGTAAGAATGAGACATTGGCCTAGGGTTAATGGGTCAGTAGTGGACTGACTATGTGGGACTGTAGCATATAAAGTTGTATTGTTTTTTTCAGACAAACAAAAAAGCACCTAGTACTGTTTTTTCATTGGTGGGTTCTAAGCAGTGGTAGATTGGACAAAAGTAAGCATAGCTTTGGCGGATCATCAATACTGGCAAATCAAGTGGGCACAATGTCATTTTTTAAATGTTGGGGGTTTTAGTTTGTATGTGTGTGCTTATGTGTTGGGAGTGCTGCAAAAGTAGATGATTATTAAAGACAGAGACTTACGGACTGTGGAGAATATGTTTCTTTGTTTCAAAACCTGATACTTGATGCATGCCAAAAGTAGATTTTTTAAGACATAGCTTCTTGCCATTTACAGTGGATGGATATTTACATTTAATGGACAATGCTAGCAGTATTAGCATGGGCCTGTGGGGTTCTGAAGGATGCCAAGTCTACCACTGCCAATGTCTTGTAAAGTGACCTGGAAATGGATATTGGGATGTTACTGAAAAATATAGTAAGTGGGCTTAGAAATATAGTTTAATTAAACAAGGTGTACTTTCAATTTACAGGCCATAATTTAATTTATTTCAGGTAGTCCAGATACTGGTAGATTGTATACCATTAGACTTAATTGGGGAGAGCTGTCATTCTGGGGAAACAAGCAGCCCTAGTTTCAGTGAAAGCTCTATGGTTGCTTGCAGGTAGGAAGTTGCAGGATGTTGATGCAATGTGTTTTATTTATTATTTTGAATGCATTTGTCATTTCAAAGCATGGTTTTCTTTGTTGCAAAAGAAGGCAGGACTGAATGAGCCATATGATGTTTAAGTGACAATGACGAGACAGAAAGATTATAAGTAATGTATAATGTTTGCATCTATAGTTGTTTCAATGGTGTCTGTGATGCATAACTATTTTTGGGCCTGTGTCCCACTTTTATTTTTCGCTTTGTCCAGATTTCTTGCTCTAAGGTTGAGAGGTATGGTTCCATACTAAATCAGAAGTTGTATTTACCTTGGAAGACTTTTCAGCATAATTATGAAAAACAGAGCCTTTTTAATATCTGCTTATTTCCAATATAAACTGCCATGTAACCTTGCAAATAACCTTCTTATTAAGCTACTTTACTTCTTTTGGAATTGACAGGTATGATTCATCTGTTCGAACATACGCATAGAGTGCTAATGTGACTGATTTCTTGCAGCAGTCTGTGGTTTACATATCACAATAACTTTTCTGTGTTTCTGGGTGTGTAATCAACTTAACAGTTTAAAAGATGTTTTCCGAAAAAAAAAAAAAATATATATATATATATATATATATATATAATAAATAATCCTCTCTATACTTTGAGCTATTGACAAAGTCTGAGAATTAGTTTTTTTCAAAAGCGAAGGTCAGCATTACAGCTCAGTAAACCATCAGTCTGTGAGTAACTTCTGTACAAATTAAAATGTCTGAATGTCAAATGGCTTTAGATTGGAGGGAAGTTTATTTTTATTTATTTTATTTTATTTTACATTTGTTTACCAGGAAAGTCCGACTGGACACAGGTCCATTTTCAGCAGAGGCCCGGGGAGAAATGCTCCAAAAATAACACAAAACAATATAATACAATACATGAAAGAGAGAGAGAGACAGCAAATCATGGCTGTAGCACTCATACAATATGGCAGAGATTACATCCTGTAACTGTGAGAATCATTGAGGTAGAGAATATTTTTTTTTTACAGTTATAATTACAGCAAGGTAAATATCAAATGATTTAAGTTTTCAGGAGAAAGCTGTTTGCACATAACTGAAGCTGTGAAACAATCTTTTGGTTTGGATTAACCTGGGGATTGACACAAGTTATATGTTTACACCAGTATGTAGCATTATCTAAGAGAGTTTATGGTTTTCTTATTGATTTACTTTTTGCCGAGCAGTTGTTTGTTGATTTATTGATGGTCCTTTGGTAGGAGGAAATTGCATGGATGAATCCATCTCTATTATGATTTTTTTTCAGATATTTTGACTTCCAGACAATTTCATTCAGTGAGTGGATGTCATGTGATTACTGAGGTTGCCTATTTTACAAATAGGGGCTTTTTTGTGTATGTGTGTGTGTGTGTGTGTGTGTGTGTGTGTGTGTAAGAGAGAGATTTAGTATGTATCGTGAATATATTTTTGCAAATGGAATTCTTAGTTAAACAGGCCTCTCTTCTTGGGCAAGTAGACTTGAGTAACCAATATTAGATCTTAGCCATCCAGCTGGGAAAGGTTAGTATGTGGATTTTCCATCTGGTTTGATGAAGGCTATGCTACTTACTCAAGGAGTACATTTATGGCTAGCCATCCAGTTGTCGTGTTGCTGAACTACATTGTCTGATAATGAGAGGAGCTTTTTACAGAAGATGAAGGTTTTGTGTCAAGCATCTGTCCATACAAAGTGCCTTGTTTATGTTGCAGTGAAGGCTGTGGTCTTTGTAGTGAACGTTTTAAGTATAACCAGTATTTCTGAGGTAGAGGAAGTCTCTTAAGGCAGAATCTTTCTTAGCCTGGAAAGCAAGCCAATGATGGACTTTATAGGGGCCAGTGAGAGACAGAGGAAAGCAAGAAGCTTTTTAGTCTGTTTGGATAACTAAGTGAACTTAGTCCTTCGACCTTTTTTGTCAGAAATGGTTGTAGTCTTTCTGTTGGCAGGGTGTTTTGTTGAGGCACATACCAAAAGGGGCATTGCACTCAATAATGGCTCTTGTAAAGGAAGAATACAAGGATTTTATGACATCCTTGTCCCTGGAAGAGATACCCTTACTAATGAAGTGGGCCATGTAAAAAGCTTTCCTTACAACGGAGACAATATGGTAGTCAAAAGTCAGGTTTCTATCAACCTGGGTGCCCAAGTACCATATGACTTATTGTGTGCTTACAACATTGTTATTAATGTGATAGCTTGTGGGGACATCACTCTCTTCAAAGGGGATGATGATGCATTTTTTGGCATTTAGCTTGAGGCCATATTTCTGGCACCAGTTATTTGTTTGGGTGAGATCCTCTTGTAGCTTATTCAGAATTGTTTTATTAAGTCAGTAATGTGAATTCTTTACTTTATTGCAAATTTGCTGGATTATTTTTGTGGATTATACTATTGTAGGACTGCTGATGTTGACATTTTACATAGCTGGACTGCTGGAATGGTTTTCCCAGTGAGAAATGCTAGTGCTGTAGTGAATATCTGTTTATTTGTAAAAAAAAAAAAAAAAAAAAAAAAAAAAATATTATATTTTATATATATATATATATATATATTTTTTAACTAAAATGTTAGATTTAACTGTTAGATTGGAGAATTAGAATGAGAACTAGAAATTTAAGGCAAATATTAGGCATTTATTACATTTATTCATTGTTCAAATGTACCTACAGTACAGCCAGGAGGTCGAATGTGGTCTTCCGGAGCAATGAAAGAGTTAACTACATGATATATTTTATATGCGGCCCCAAGACCATTTCTGTTCACTCAATGTGGCCCCAGCAAGCCAAAAGGTTGGACACCCCTGCTGTAGATGCTAAGCATGTTTGCGCATTAGTAAGAGTCGCTAAGAGAAGCATACTCAGTTTAAGCACCTATTCATTTAACTGTGTATTAGCTCAACTTACCATCATGCAAACCCACTTAAAGCCACTTTAAAGTACCTTAATCATGCTGTCTACTTCTGCCCAGCAACAAAATAAACAGCTTTTGCAGTTTTGAACCCAGGACCCTGTACACCATAGTCACAGCACTTAACCACTAAGCCATCTGAACTGTAAGATTTTAGGATGATTTTTGTAACATATCATGCATTACAGTCAGTTTATCATAGAGAATGAACACTGTATAATCGCTAATGATTCAAATTATATATATACATACACACACACACACACACACACACACACACACACACGCACACACGCACACACGCACACACACACACACACACACATATATATATATATAATAAATACATATATATATATATATATATATATATATATATATATATATATATATATATATATATATATATCTACAACACACACAGCTAAATACTGGCAAGCCTAACAAATACCACAGTACAATAGCTGTGTGGACACATATATCCTCCATGAGAGTCACAGAATACCCCTACATATCCTGTGTCAGGTCACAGTGTAGATGGAATTCTGTGGTGGTATGGGACATTTATCTGCTGCCCCCACCCATACACAGTCCAAACAATAAATACACACTATGCTGCTACAAAATCATGATAGGCCGTACACAATGGCCAGGCGTACACCAATCTCTTAGCAAAATAATTGAAATAAAAGCAAAACCAAGGAGCGGTAAACACAGCAGGATAAAAGGAAACAAAGTTTAATAGAGTATTTATTTATTTATTTTACATTTGTTGACCGGGCTAGTCTAACTGGATGCATGTCCATTTTCAGTAGAGGCCCGGGGAGAAAAGCTCCAGGAAAACATACAAAATTAATACAGGATATAACAGAAACAATGTAAACAGCAGTAATTGTTACATAAAGACATTATACCAAAAAATTGATTAATTTTTTTTTTTTTTTTTTTTTGTTAACAGAAGATGAACTACTCTTAGTAAATATAGCATAATCAAAATCCTTTAAGGGTAGTATACTAAAGAAGGTATAATATACTTGTAAACATTGAATTTATATGCAAAACTTAGTATATAGGACGGTTGTAGTAGATGTAGGTTGAAAATTAGAGTCAAGAAAAAAATGTTAGTCAGGGTTGGTACAGGAGCATAACCAGTGGTTATTGAGAAATAGTTTTAGATTTCTTTTAAAAAGTGGGAGTGAGGTCTGAGATGTGAGGTCAGGCGGTAGTTGATTCCATACTATGTACTAGTGTGAGCACTTTCGTGTTGCTTCCACAATGCTTCTTCAGATTCAAATCAATTAAAAAAAATCCTCCTACATAATTTTTAAAAAACATTAAGAGCCAATCAACTACGCAAAACCATAGTCACATCATATCATTTTACCACATTACTTAGCAGCTCAAGTGTTTACGTATTGAACTTATGTATTTCAAAAGTTTATCTAAGCATAAACTGAAATACTTGCTGTAAGTGAGCAAAACACAGCTAAATCCCACAATAATGATAAAACAGCACTTCACTTTTCCTGTTAAAATTACTCAAATTATATTCCAACAAACAAATGTTTACAAGCACACCACCAGATGACAGTGTAAAACTTATAACTGTCTTCAAAAAGCACTAAAATGCATGACAGATAAAATAATAATGCTCATAAAAAAACGTAAGAACAAGTTACCAGACTAACCATCTGATATCATCCTAAGACAGGTAAAGAAGAAACAACATCTCAAGGAATTATAAAGCATAATAAATCCCAAAACAAATTAGTTACTCAAAATTAAAACCTTAATGGTTATGCAAGGTCAAACCACTGATATTTTAAAAATCAAGAGTGTCCTCTAGTGGTAGTAAACATATAACACATCTCTCAGAAAACATGGTAAATATGTAATGATGTTTATAAAAAACATAAGAATACTTTAGAACTCAGCATTTGATAACAACTTAAGACAAATGGCATCCCATATCAAAGTACTGTGACTCATGGTAAGTTTCAAAACAAATGAATAGCTATGAATACTGTAGGCATAACATTTTCATGAATTATACAAAATTCAAAAGTGCTGGTGTTATATTATCAAAAGTGCCATCTGGTGGTGAAACACTACAATTGCTAGGCTAAACAAACAAGTGTGCCTAAACTCCATTCAAAGCCTATGGCAGAAATAATTAAGAACTTATTTTTCTAAGTGAAGTTTTCAAATTTGACTCAAGTAGACATAAGAAATGTATGTAAACCATCCTAACTATGGCTTAAAGCATATAACAAATCTTGCTGGATTGCAATGATAGTTTTGATAGTTCAGGATGAATGTAGGAGAGGGGAGAGGGTATGTCAGTACTTGGTCTTGGTCTAAAAATTGGACGTCTTAAAACATGCAGTTCACCTAGTTTATTTTATTGTGCATTTACAGCTATTGAGTTGGTCTGATAACACAAATCAGAGTAAGGCAAGCAAAAAACTGAAACTGAAAATAAGTTTGAGAAGCTGTGCAAGATGCCCATGACTTACACTACTGTCAGTGTCATTATATATATATATATATATATATATATATATATATATATATATATATATATATATATATATATATATATATATATATATATATATATATATATATATATATATAATATATATATAATATATATATGTGTGTGTGTGTGTGTGTGTGTGTGTGTGTGTGTTATGATGGAAATGTTCTGAATTGGGCAATTTTGTCATTATTCATTGGTTCATGCATTTTGATTCATTGCCTACTGGAAAAATGGTCAAACAATAAATTTAAAATGCGGTCGAAGTCTAACAAGTGTGCTGTATTATACAAGGAATATAATGATGAAGTCAGGAAGGTGTATCAAAAAACACATGTATGTTTCTTGTTTTGTGTACAAGGGGCCTATGATTTGAAAACAGCCCAAAGGTAATCTTTATACACCACTGGCCAGATGTATTTTCTTTGGATGTGGCATGGGTTTCAATGCTGTTTCAATGAATGTGAGTTTCAAGGCAGAGAAGTTTCAAGGGCAGATAAGTTTTAATGCCAAGTCTATTTTCATTGTGACAGTATTGCTTTGTTTAGCAGAAGTCTATTAGTTTGTGCATTGTGCTATAAAATGTAAATATAAAATCCAAATAATCATTGTACAAGTAAAGCAGTATGCACATTAGTGTTTATGCTAAATGGGGCAAAATAGCCAGGTAATGGGACATTGGAATGGCTGCAGGGGGACTCTAGTGCCATATTTTGGTTGTCGCTTCTTCAGTTTGTGTTTGAAAGCTGGTATCCCACAATTCCATTGGGGTGGGTGGGGTCACATAATTATGTATGCAAATTTTTTGTTAATCAGCGTACAGATTTGTACCTATTTTTCATGGGCCTTGTCCAGATTTTTGATGTTTCCAGGTTGAGAGGTATGGTTCTAAGCCATAAAGTTGCACCTTAGTAGTTATGCTGAAGCAAGGCAAAGGTATTATGAAATCACTAGTGCCCTCTGGCGGTAAAGCATGAAATAGGACTATGAAAAATACTTCAAGACATAATGAATGAAAATGAGGAAAGCTCATGAAAACACATACAAATATTGTAAAAATAGCCATCTAATGACAACATAGAACAAATGCAATGCATTTTAAATTGCTACAAAACAATTTTGAGGGTGGCCTAATGGTTAAGGTGTTTGCCTTACAAACACAAGGTGCAGGGTTTGAGTCTCACAAGGGATAATTGGCTAGGCTTAAAATGGCTCGCAAAGGCAGTTAGCTTAGTACTAACCTATGAACATGTTTCCAGCCTAGGGAAGTTTCACAGACTCCACGTGGGCCAGCAGAGTAATCCAGGCTGCAGAGAGCTGAATAAGCGACTTTTCTTGATACTAAGTATATTTTTTGTTGCTTTCCACATCTGAATACCTAGCAACTGTATTTCGCCTGCCTTTCTGTTACATTGAAGCTGTTTTTACTGCAATTAACTTAATATTGCACTTGGAATCCTTGTTTGTTACTATTTGACTGTATTTGTAACAAATTCTTCTGTGTAAGCTGTAGTAGCTGATTCATAGCATTTATAAGTGTTTGCTGTACCTGTTTCTGCCTGTTTTGTGAAAAAAAGAAAAAAAAAAAATATCTCTTGTTTTTCCTGCTTTACTAGTTTAGTCCAGTTTCAGAGTTGCTGATTCCTGGGCTTTGGTTGTAGTTCCTGTGTACTGTTTCCTTGCCTTATTTGGGGGAAGGGAAGCTACCTTGCTTTCCTGCTTTACTAGTTTAGTCCAGTTTCAGAGTTGCTGATTCCTGGGCTTTGGTTGTAGTTCCTGTGTACTGTTTCTTTGCCTTATTTGGGGGAAGGGAGGCTACCTTGCTTACCAGTGGGAGTGGGAAGCATTGAGCTGCCTTTTGTCCAGTTTTGTGAGGTTTCAGCCAGTAACTAGTAGTTTATTGGTCATTTTGGGCCAGTTTCTAGCTTTTTCCAGCCCCCTGGTATAAAACTTTCAGCTTGTACCTACTAAGCACAGACTCCACGTGGGCCAGCAGAGTAATCCAGGCTGCAGAGAGCTGAATAAGCGACTTTTCTTGATACTAAGTATATTTTTTGTTGCTTTCCACATCTGAATACCTAGCAACTGTATTTTGCCTGCCTTTCTGTTACATTGAAGCTGTTTTTACTGCATTTAACTTAATATTGCACTTGGAATCCTTGTTTGTTACTATTTGACTATATTTGTAGCAAATTCTTCTGTGTAAGCTGTAGTAGCTGATTCATAGCATTTATAAGTGTTTGCTGTACCTGTTTCTGCCTGTTTTGTGAAAAAAAGAAAAAAAAGAAAAAAATATCTCTTGTTTTTCCTGCTTTACTAGTTTAGTCCAGTTTCAGAGTTGCTGATTCCTGGGCTTTGGTTGTAGTTCCTGTGTACTGTTTCCTTGCCTTATTTGGGGAAGGGAAGCTACCTTGCTTTCCTGCTTTACTAGTTTAGTCCAGTTTCAGAGTTGCTGATTCCTGGGCTTTGGTTGTAGTTCCTGTGTACTGTTTCCTTGCCTTATTTGGGGAAGGGAAGCTACCTTGCTTACCAGTGGGAGTGGGAAGCATTGAGCTGCCTTTGTCCAGTTTTGGGAGGTTTCAGCCAGTAACTAGTAGTTTATTGGTCGTTTTGGGCCAGTTTCTAGCTTTTCCAGCCCCTGGTATAAAACTTTCAGCTTGTACCTACTCAGCACAGACTCCACGTGGGCCAGCAGAGTAATCCAGGCTGCAGAGAGCTGAATAAGCGACTTTTCTTGATACTAAGTATATTTTTGTTGCTTTCCACATCTGAATACCTAGCAACTGTATTTCGCCTGCCTTTCTGTTACATTGAAGCTGTTTTACTGCATTTAACTTAATATTGCACTTGGAATCCTTGTTTGTTACTATTTGACTGTATTTGTAGCAAATTCTTCTGTGTAAGCTGTAGTAGCTGATTCATAGCATTTATAAGTGTTTGCTGTACCTGTTTCTGCCTGTTTTGTGAAAAAAAAAAAAAAAAGAAAAAATATCTCTTGTTTTTCCTGCTTTACTAGTTTAGTCCAGTTTCAGAGTTGCTGATTCCTGAGCTTTGGTTGTAGTTCTGTGTACTGTTTCCTTGCCTTATTTGGGGAAGGGAAGAAGCTACCTTGCTTTCCTGCTTTACTAGTTTAGTCCAGTTTCAGAGTTGCTGATTCCTGGGCTTTGGTTGTAGTTCCTGTGTACTGTTTCCTTGCCTTATTTGGGGGAAGGGAGGCTACCTTGCTTACCAGTGGGAGTGGGAAGCATTGAGCTGCCTTTTGTCCAGTTTTGTGAGGTTTCAGCCAGTAACTAGTAGTTTATTGGTCGTTTTGGGCCAGTTTCTAGCTTTTCCAGCCCCCTGGTATAAAACTTTCAGCTTGTACCTACTCAGCACAGACTCCACGTGGGCCAGCAGAGTAATCCAGGCTGGAGAGAGCTGAATAAGCGACTTTTCTTGATACTAAGTATATTTTTTGTTGCTTTCCACATCTGAATACCTAGCAACTGTATTTCGCCTGCCTTTCTGTTACATTGAAGCTGTTTTTACTGCAATTAACTTAATATTGCACTTGGAATCCTTGTTTGTTACTATTTGACTGTATTTGTAACAAATTCTTCTGTGTAAGCTGTAGTAGCTGATTCATAGCATTTATAAGTGTTTGCTGTACCTGTTTCTGCCTGTTTTGTGAAAAAAAGAAAAAAAAGAAAAAAATATCTCTTGTTTTTCCTGCTTTACTAGTTTAGTCCAGTTTCAGAGTTGCTGATTCCTGGGCTTTGGTTGTAGTTCCTGTGTACTGTTTCCTTGCCTTATTTGGGGTAAGGGAAGCTACCTTGCTTTCCTGCTTTACTAGTTTAGTCCAGTTTCAGAGTTGCTGATTCCTGGGCTTTGGTTGTAGTTCCTGTGTACTGTTTCCTTGCCTTATTTGGGGGAAGGGAGGCTACCTTGCTTACCAGTGGGAGTGGGAAGCATTCAGCTGCCTCTTGTCCAGTTTTGTGAGGTTTCAGCCAGTAACTAGTAGTTTATTGGTCGTTTTGGGCCAGTTTCTAGCTTTTCCAGCCCCTGGTATAAAACTTTCAGCTTGTACCTACTCAGCACAGACTCCACGTGGGCCAGCAGAGTAATCCAGGCTGCAGAGAGCTGAATAAGCGACTTTTCTTGATACTAAGTATATTTTTGTTGCTTTCCACATCTGAATACCTAGCAACTGTATTTCGCCTGCCTTTCTGTTACATTGAAGCTGTTTTTACTGCATTTAACTTAATATTGCACTTGGAATCCTTGTTTGTTACTATTTGACTGTATTTGTAGCAAATTCTTCTGTGTAAGCTGTAGTAGCTGATTCATAGCATTTATAAGTGTTTGCTGTACCTGTTTCTGCCTGTTTTGTGAAAAAAAGAAAAAAAGAAAAAATATCTCTTGTTTTTCCTGCTTTACTAGTTTAGTCCAGTTTCAGAGTTGCTGATTCCTGGGCTTTGGTTGTAGTTCCTGTGTACTGTTTCCTTGCCTTATTTGGGGAAGGGAAGCTACCTTGCTTTCCTGCTTTACTAGTTTAGTCCAGTTTCAGAGTTGCTGATTCCTGGGCTTTGGTTGTAGTTCCTGTGTACTGTTTCCTTGCCTTATTTGGGGAAGGGAAGCTACCTTGCTTACCAGTGGGAGTGGGAAGCATTGAGCTGCCTTTGTCCAGTTTTGGGAGGTTTCAGCCAGTAACTAGTAGTTTATTGGTCGTTTTGGGCCAGTTTCTAGCTTTTCCAGCCCCTGGTATAAAACTTTCAGCTTGTACCTACTCAGCACAGACTCCACGTGGGCCAGCAGAGTAATCCAGGCTGCAGAGAGCTGAATAAGCGACTTTTCTTGATACTAAGTATATTTTTGTTGCTTTCCACATCTGAATACCTAGCAACTGTATTTCGCCTGCCTTTCTGTTACATTGAAGCTGTTTTACTGCATTTAACTTAATATTGCACTTGGAATCCTTGTTTGTTACTATTTGACTGTATTTGTAGCAAATTCTTCTGTGTAAGCTGTAGTAGCTGATTCATAGCATTTATAAGTGTTTGCTGTACCTGTTTCTGCCTGTTTTGTGAAAAAAAAGAAAAAAAGAAAAAATATCTCTTGTTTTTCCTGCTTTACTAGTTTAGTCCAGTTTCAGAGTTGCTGATTCCTGGGCTTTGGTTGTAGTTCCTGTGTACTGTTTCCTTGCCTTATTTGGGGAAGGGAAGCTACCTTGCTTTCCTGCTTTACTAGTTTAGTCCAGTTTCAGAGTTGCTGATTCCTGGGCTTTGGTTGTAGTTCCTGTGTACTGTTTCCTTGCCTTATTTGGGGAAGGGAGGCTACCTTGCTTACCAGTGGGAGTGGGAAGCATTGAGCTGCCTTTTGTCCAGTTTTGTGAGGTTTCAGCCAGTAACTAGTAGTTTATTGGTCGTTTTGTGCCAGTTTCTAGCTTTTTCCAGCCCCCTGGTATAAAACTTTCAGCTTGTACCTACTCAGCACAGACTCCACGTGGGCCAGCAGAGTAATCCAGGCTGCAGAGAGCTGAATAAGCGACTTTTCTTGATACTAAGTATATTTTTTGTTGCTTTCCACATCTGAATACCTACCAACTGTATTTCGCCTGCCTTTCTGTTACATTGAAGCTGTTTTTACTGCATTTAACTTAATATTGCACTTGGAATCCTTGTTTGTTACTATTTGACTGTATTTGTAGCAAATTCTTCTGTGTAAGCTGTAGTAGCTGATTCATAGCATTTATAAGTGTTTGCTGTACCTGTTTCTGCCTGTTTTGTGAAAAAAAAGAAAAAAAAGAAAAAAATATCTCTTGTTTTTCCTGCTTTACTAGTTTAGTCCAGTTTCAGAGTTGCTGATTCCTGGGCTTTGGTTGTAGTTCCTGTGTACTGTTTCCTTGCCTTATTTGGGGAAGGGAAGCTACCTTGCTTTCCTGCTTTACTAGTTTAGTCCAGTTTCAGAGTTGCTGATTCCTGGGCTTTGGTTGTAGTTCCTGTGTACTGTTTCCTTGCCTTATTTGCGGGAAGGGAAGCTACCTTGCTTACCAGTGGGAGTGGGAAGCATTGAGCTGCCTTTTGTCCAGTTTTGTGAGGTTTCAGCCAGTAACTAGTAGTTTATTGGTCGTTTTGGGCCAGTTTCTAGCTTTTTCCAGCCCCCTGGTATAAAACTTTCAGCTTGTACCTCCTCAGCACAGACTCCACGTGGGCCAGCAGAGTAATCCAGGCTGCAGAGAGCTGAATAAGCGACTTTTCTTGATACTAAGTATATTTTTTGTTGCTTTCCACATCTGAATACCTAGCAACTGTATTTCGCCTGCCTTTCTGTTACATTGAAGCTGTTTTTACTGCAATTAACTTAATATTGCACTTGGAATCCTTGTTTGTTACTATTTGACTGTATTTGTAGCAAATTCTTCTGTGTAAGCTGTAGTAGCTGATTCATAGCATTTATAAGTGTTTGCTGTACCTGTTTCTGCCTGTTTTGTGAAAAAAAGAAAAAAAAGAAAAAATATCTCTTGTTTTTCCTGCTTTACTAGTTTAGTCCAGTTTCAGAGTTGCTGATTCCTGGGCTTTGGTTGTAGTTCCTGTGTACTGTTTCCTTGCCTTATTTGGGGAAGGAAGCTACCTTGCTTTCCTGCTTTACTAGTTTAGTCCAGT
Organism: Protopterus annectens; assembly: GCF_019279795.1. Classification (NCBI taxonomy): domain Eukaryota; kingdom Metazoa; phylum Chordata; order Ceratodontiformes; family Protopteridae; genus Protopterus; species Protopterus annectens. Next base: position 223,374,079 of record NC_056730.1, on the reverse strand, counting down.
TTCAGAGTTGCTGATTCCTGGGCTTTGGTTGTAGTTCCTGTGTACTGTTTCCTTGCCTTATTTGGGGAAGGAGGCTACCTTGCTTACCAGTGGGAGTGGGAAGCATTGAGCTGCCTTTGTCCAGTTTTGTGAGGTTTCAGCCAGTAACTAGTAGTTTATTGGTCGTTTTGGGCCAGTTTCTAGCTTTTTCCAGCCCCCTGGTATAAAACTTTCAGCTTGTACCTCCTCAGCACAGACTCCACGTGGGCCAGCAGAGTAATCCAGGCTGCAGAGAGCTGAATAAGTGACTTTTCTTGATACTAAGTATATTTTTTGTTGCTTTCCACATCTGAATACCTAGCAACTGTATTTCGCCTGCCTTTCTGTTACATTGAAGCTGTTTTTACTGCAATTAACTTAATATTGCACTTGGAATCCTTGTTTGTTACTATTTGACTGTATTTGTAGCAAATTCTTCTGTGTAAGCTGTAGTAGCTGATTCATAGCATTTATAAGTGTTTGCTGTACCTGTTTCTGCCTTTTTTTGTGAAAAAAAAGAAAAAAAGAAAAAAATATCTCTTGTTTTTCCTGCTTTACTAGTTTAGTCCAGTTTCAGAGTTGCTGATTCCTGGGCTTTGGTTGTAGTTCCTGTGTACTGTTTCCTTGCCTTATTTGGGGGAAGGGAAGCTACCTTGCTTTCCTGCTTTACTAGTTTAGTCCAGTTTCAGAGTTGCTGATTCCTGGGCTTTGGTTGTAGTTCCTGTGTACTGTTTCCTTGCCTTATTTGGGGGAAGGGAGGCTACCTTGCTTACCACTGGGAGTGGGAAGCATTGAGCTGCCTTTTGTCCAGTTTTGTGAGGTTTCAGCCAGTAACTAGTAGTTTATTGGTCGTTTTGGGCCAGTTTCTAGCTTTTTCCAGCCCCCTGGTATAAAACGCGGTAAACGCGCGATTTAGCACGATTTAGCGTGGAGCTGCCACTGTTGCACACTAGGGCAGCGCCGGTTAAGCAGGTTTAAACTATTCGGGCTGCCTAAAGTCCACTCTTCAAATTTTCCCTTAAAACTACCTTCCTCGAACTATACTACTGATCAAATCAGCGTATCCTATAACTAAAAAGATCAACTCTACTTGACTCCAAGTAGACTATTCTCTATCTATTAAACCTAGCACTTGCTCCTACAGTACTTATTACCTTGATACGGCACTCTTGTCATAGATAGTACCCCAAAAAGGCAACCCCCCATTTCTCGGTCACCCACGTCCCCGGAATCTTTTTTTAAAGTTTTTCGTCTACCCTTCTAGCATGTCGAGGGATCAGTTGCTAGTGTCCTCTCCTGCTCAGCTGGTGAACCTGGGAATATTGAAGCAATGTTTCAATTGCCTCATGTACACAGACAACCCTTTCCTCCTCCCACAAAACACAAATACATGCGAGAGATGCAACTATACGGCCAAACTGGAGGCTGAGCTCTCTCAACATAGGACTGGCAAGACCAGTCAGGAGGAGAAGGTTACCACACACACTATAGACCCAGTCTCACATAGTACCATTACAACCTCAAATCATACACATAAACACACAAAGACATACTCGGAGGCTCTGATCAAAAATCTACCAAAACAGCAGAGGCCACCAAAGCAGACACCCAAACAACCACCACCTCAGAACACAACACCCGCAACACATAGACCTCACAGTCAGAGTGTCAAACAGTCACAGCCCTTAAGGCCAAACACAATGCCAGACACACTAGTCATTGGTGACTCCATAGTCAGACACACTGATGTCCCGCTCACCAGACTGAGTAAGGAGAAGGTCACAGTAAGCTGCCTGTCGGGCGCTAGAATCCGCCACATAACGCAAGCACTCAGGTCTCTCAACAGCAGGTACAAATATGACTCAGTCATTGTCCACGCTGGTGTAAGCGACCTGAGGCGTACCTCCTTGGACTACATGAAAAGAGACATTGAGGAGCTCTCTGATTATGTAGCCCAGGCAGGTATGACCCTGACCTTGAGCAGTATTCTACCTTCACCAAGAATGATGCCACAATACAGAGATAAGATGATCAGCTTTAACAATTGGCTTAAACACTGGTGTCATTCAAAGGGGATCCAGTATCTGTCTTCCTGGGATGACATGCTGGACAAGTCACGCTGCTTCAAGGGACGGCTTGCACCTGTCACCCTGGGATTCCGGATATTGGCAAAGGCTCTTGCCACCCCATAGTGCCTTTTTAGGCAAGGCTCAAATTCTAAACCTACCACCCTAGAACACAAAAGGAAAAAAACTAAGGGTAATGCTGCTCAATGCCAGAAGTCTAAATCTCAAAATGCACGCACTCGAGGCCCTTCTCAGTATGGAGAACATCAATGTCTGTGCTGTGACAGAAACCTGGTTCAAGGCTCCTGAGAGCACCCCAGCGCTATCAGGTTTTACCTCATATCATGCGTTCCGGCCCCAAAATCCGGACAATACCAAGAAAGGAGGGGTATCCATATTCATCAAGGACACCCACACCTCAAGACTGGTGGCAACGCACGATGCATCGGAGACCATCCAGGTGCAATTAACCATAGGCAAGACTGCTCTGCAAATTGTAGCATGTTACAGGCCACCCTCACAAACTCAGGAAACTCACATGGCCTTCCTGAAAACACTAGAGGGGATAAATGTATCACCAAACACCATCATACTAGGTGACTTCAATTACCCTAATATAGACTGGGAACACTACTCAAGCCCAAACACCCTAGCCCAAAAGTTCCTGGAATTCATAAACTCAAATGCCATGGAACAACTAGTCACCATCCCACAAGAGGAGATAACATACTTGATCTCATCATCACGAACATGGGAGCACAATGTTCAACACCGGAAGTATACCCCTCACTGGTGAGATCAGATCACAAACTAATCTCGCTGGAGGTCCTCATTCCACCCCCACCTGAAATAAAAAAGACCACAGTAAAGAACTTCTCAAAAGCCGACTTCACACTTCTAAAGACTAGTGTGGTCTCCTTTCAGGCCCCGAGCCGGCGGAAAACAATACTCAAGCCGCTGAATCACTTACAAACGCCTTCTACCAGCACCTGCAGGACTGCATGGATAAGGCAATCCCAAGCAAAACAAAGACTCTTTGTACCAAAGGCAAGCGTCCAGTCTGGTGGACCCCAGCCATAAACAAACTCTACAACAAAAGGAGGAAGCTACTACAAGATAGAGCAAAATCCTTAAAAGGTAAGACACCCTTGATCACTATAAGTAAAAAACTAAGAGCTCTCATAAAATCATCCAAAGCAAATTTCGAGAGAAAAATAGCTAAAGACTCAAAAGACAATCATAAGGCCTTCTTTAGCTATGTTAGAAACCTAGGAGGAAACTCCCAGATATGCTCAGAACTAGTTCAAAATGATGTGAAGATTACTGATCCTACAGACATTGCCAACATACTGGCTGACAGGTTCAGTGCAAACTTCTCCCCCCCAAAAGGAGAGATATCTATACCAAATGAGTGCAGCCCCCCAAACATCTCCAGCGCCCAAGTGAGAACTGCTCTCTCCAAAGCAAAAACACAGCATCCATGGGACCCGATGGTGTCCCCGGCTGTGTGCTCCACGAACTCAATGAGGAATTAAACCCACAGCTAGGACAGCTGTTTAATCAAAGTCTTACCTCTGGATACGTACCCATGGAGTGGCGCACTGCAACTGTGGTCCCACTTCACAAAGGCGGTGCCTCCACAGACCCTGGAAATTACCGGCCCATTAGCTTGACAAGCCTTATCTGCAAAGCCATGGAGAGGATCATAATGGACCTCATAAATAAAGACATAGGGAATTTGCAGACTTTGGATCCAACCCAGTTTGGCTTTGTCAAAGGCAGATCATGCCTTTTAAACTTGGTTGACTTTTGAAACAGTCACCAAAGCCATTGATGAGGAAAGGCAGTCCATACAGCCTACCTCGATCTGGCTAAGGCCTTGATACAATACCCCACTCGGGTATCATTGAAAAACTCATCAGCTTAAATGTTAACCCATACATCACAAGATGGGTTGCAAACTGGCTGAGTGACAGAACCCACAGGGTCAGAGTTGCTGGCGCCATGTCAGACTCAAAGCCTGTCACAAGTGGTGTCCCACAGGGCTCAGTCCTGGGCCCACTCTTGTTTGGCATCTACTTTTCCGAAGTACAAGCAAACACAGGAGGGTTATGGCTGACAAAGTTTGCAGATGACTGCAAACTGGGCGCCATAGTAGAAAACACATCTGACACAGATATGCTTCAGAAGGGTCTCACAGAAATGGATAACTGGTGCCAGAGCCACGGCCTAAAGTTAAATGCCAAAAAATGCATAGTCATACCCTTCGGGAAAAACAAGGTTACCCTAGCTACCAAATAGGTGGCAATCCACTGAGCACAGAAGAAGTTATCAGGGACCTGGGGACCCAGGTTGATAGTAGTCTGTCATTCGACACCCATGTAGCTAAAGTAGTTAGGAAGTCCTTCTACATTGCCCACCTTATCATGAAGGGATTCTCATCTAGATCAAGGGAGGTCATAGTCTCCCTTTACTCATCACTCATCAGACCAATGATTGAGTACAATGCCCCATTCGAATGTATCTGACCCGACACTTGCAGCAGCTGGAGAGGCCACAAAGTTCCTCACCAAAAGGATAAAGGGTCTCAAAAATCTGTCCTATGCTGCCCGACTGAAAGAACTCCAGCTCTATTCAGTCGCACCGCTTGCTCAGAGGTGACCTTTGCCTAACATACAAGGCCATGTCAAACCCAGATTTGATGAATATGCTTCACCTCAAAAAATCTAGATCCATCAGAGCCACAAGGGCGGGAGACTTAAACCTTGACACGGCTATTAATAGGATGTGCTGGAGGGATAGATTCATCACCCAAAGACTCCCTATGCTGTGGAACAAAATCCCGGTACATGTGAGGCAGAGCACCTCGCTGGCCTTGTTCAAGAGAAATCTTGACCAATGGATGGGAGATCGCAGATATACCCCAGGAATTACCTCAGTGTCACTGCTCGACAGAGGCACAGCAAAATAATGGGTATAGTTCCCCATACTAAAGGGGTGGCGTAAGCCACAAAACAATGGGCTAGGCTTATAAATGCCCTCGGGCAGATAGCCTAGTATGAACCTATGAACCTATGAACCTATGAACAGATCATCTAGCTAATGGTTTGTCTGCTAAAAATGTTTTAAGGCAGGCACTTTCATTTAGACCATGTTTCCTATCAGCTTAAAGTCTTATTATCCACATTTAGACCATGTTTCCTATCACCTTAAAGTCTTATTATCCACTTCTGCTCCTCTTGTTCTGTTTTGTTGTTCATATTGCCTAATCTAGTACTTGTATTCAAACGGTGTAATACAAGGAATCTAAAACTATGTGCGGGGTTGGTGTTGTGTATGTGTTTAGCCGCGGCTACTGATAGATCTTGCTTCTTGACCTTATATACATATTCATGTACTCTCTCCCTCAGTGATCTATTGGTTTTACCTACATAGAAACAGCAACATTCCCTACAGATAACAAGATAGACCACATTGTGAATAGAACAATCAGCATAGAAGTGCATCTCATACTTCCTTCCAGTGTCAGGATGTATAAATATTGACTCATTAACCATATATTGACATACATTGCAGTTTCTACAACTATAAGTTCCTTTCCTCTGAGAGGTCAGATGTGATTGCACCTTCTGATGATGATAACATAGCTTAAGTTTCAACGATTTACAATTTTTGTAAGCTATGTGTGGGCTATCACCAACCAATTCATGTATACGGTCATCTGATAGCAGAATGAGACAATTCTTCCTGATAATATCCATAATCTGTTTGTTGTCTGAAGTATATGTCAAAGTCAGGCTATTAACACGCTGTCCATCAATAGTGGGTGACATATCTCTCTGTGATTTTGAAAAGTAGGGTCTAGCCCTACCCTTTCTTTCCCTTTTTAGCATAGTAGCATGTTTGTCACATAAGTCTTATGAATACCCCCTATCCCTTAGGTTAGTAGTTACATCCATGAATGTGTTGTCTAACTGGTTGTCATCACTTGTTAGGTGAGAAGTACGTAAAAATTGTGGTTTAGTGATGGTCTCAAAAACATGATGGGGTGCATGTTGGATCTGTCTAATAAACTGTTGGTCTAACACATCTTCCTGTGCACTTATGTCTTAATTGTACCTGCTTCATAATATAGATCAATGTCTAAGAAATCTATGCTGAGCTTTTGGCTAAGTGACAGAAGATCAACCTAGATACGAGTATGAATTATATGCACTTATTCACTGAGTTTTAAAAACCCACTCAAGAGAGTCTGGTTAATGATTTACAATGGTTACTACAGCAGCTACATGATAGCTTCCCATTGGAAGTTACAACGGATGCGATTGATAGACTTTTTGATCACATGCACATGTTCAAATGGAAGCAGCAGATGCAGAAACAGAAGAAATTGATCAGGGACTCATCAAATTTTAAAGCTGGTCAAGTGTTTTCTTGGCCACATGATTGAAATAAATCCAGTGATTGACCATCAACAAGCCATAAGGATGACACTACTTCTGCAGTCTCTACATCAAAATCATTTGCTTCTTTTGTGGGAGCTATGGCAAGCAGCCATAATATAGAAGAGACTTTATCCACCAACAGTATGTTATCATGCTTATACATCATGACGAGGATGTTAGACCTAAGACAGTTTCCACACATGTACAAGTGGACCATCAGGTTTTTTCTTAACTACCTTTGCCTATAAGGAAGCCTATGAGACCAGACAGATCTAGAAGTATCACCAGGAAGAGGAGGAATTCATCAAGAGACTCAATGGGCACAGCATCGGTCAAGAAGTTCTGGACATAGAACCGCACACGCTGATATATAATCTATCACAATTCATCTTAGAGGAAAATTAAATGAGAGTATTACACAAGGGTCTTACATTTGTTCCAGCTACCCTTAGCAATATTTGTGATGCTATTCTAGAGGTGAAGCTGTTTTGCAGAAATTCTATGTTGAAATTGATGTATTCCACTGCTAATGAAAAGGTAACAACATTCAAGAAACCTAGCGTTTTTGTTCCCCATCTGAATCAATTCTTGGAGGCCTTTGTTAGAACATGTGAAACAGATTTGCATGAGCTGTAAACTGCTAGAGGTAAGAATGGCAAGAGATTTTACAATCTGACTCAGCCTGAACAGAAAGCAATAGATTCATTGAGTTCTAGTGAACATATTATAATTTGTCCAGCTGAAAAGGGAGGGGCAGTGGTCATCCTGGACAGCAGTTATTATATGGATAAGATGCAAAACATGCTTTCAGATCAGAATACATATGATAGAAGTGACATGCATAAAATATGTAAGATAACTACTAATGTGTCTGATGATTTATATGACAGTTTTAGTTGTTCATTGATTACTAAAGATTTCTATGATTATCTCACAATAACCCACCTGATAATTCCTATAATCAAAGGCTTTCCCAAGATACATAAATCTATGGTAGAACCTCCCCAAGACCAATAGTATCAGGCAGAGGTTGGCTCATGGATCCCATGTCCATTTATGTAGAGAAAAATCTTAGGCCAGTACTAGATAAATCAGAAGTCATTTTGAAAGATTCTAAGAATTTTTTTGACCTTTCTGTTTGAACGGGTCCCCATCACATTGTCAACATTGCAAAATGCCAACATTCATATGGCCAAGACCATATGATTGACATTTGCAATGCCGACAATGCGGAACCGGCATCTCAGTACAGTGTGGAATGGAAAGATTTCCATTCCTGCACTGTAGTGCAATCTCGGAGTTGGTATATTTAAGTTACGGGGAGGGGGGTTGTAGGGGCGGAGCCCCCCATGGGGGTGCAGGGGGGGCTTGTCCCCTGCTAGCAATATGTTAGAAATTTGTAGTATTTTTTATTTTTATTTTTTGGATGTTCAAAATTCTGAAAGTTGGTCATATGGTCTTAGCCATATGAATGTCGACATTTTGGCATTTTGATCATCCAATGGTAACCCGTTTGAACACACAGAATGATAATCACTACCCTCATGTTTCACACTAGTAACTTTAGATGTTTGCTATTCACAGTCATACCCAATGACATGGGTGTGGCATATGTTATTGAATATTTGCTAAAACATTCAGATTACTAACTTAGATTTATTGATTTACTATGTATTGATGATAGAGAGTATACTAGAAAATAATGTTTTTGTGCTTAATGATGAGTATTTTTTACAAAAACAGGGAGTGGCCATGGGCACGTCATGTGCCAGTTCGTATACAAATATGGTCATGGCACAATGGGAGGAGACTCACATCTTGAAAAGCAATAGCAGATTGTTTTCATATTTATATTATTATAAGCATTTTGTGGATGATATGTTTTTGATTTGGCAAGGTGACGAAGGGGCTCTTGATGAGTTCTTGGTATATATAGAGCACACCACTGACTTTTTAAAGTTTACTATGCACAAATCCAGTGAAAGCATAGATTTCCTAGACATTCATCTACATTATGAAGCAGGTACAATTAAGACAAAAGTGCACAGGAGGAAGTGTTGGACCAACAGTTTATTAGACAGATCCAACATGCACCCCCATCATGTTTTTGAGAACATCACTAAAGCACAATTTTTACATACTTCTCACCTAACGAGTGATGACAACCAGTTAGATAACACATTCATGGATGTAACTACTAACCTAGGGGATAGGGGGTATTCATCAGACTTATGTGACAAACATGCTACTATGGTAAAAAGGGAAAGAAAGGGTACAGCTAAATATTAGGCAATATGAACAATAAAACAGAACAAGAGGAACAGAAATGGATAAGACTTCAAGCTGACAGGAAACATGGTCTAAACAGAAGTGTCTGCCACAAACCATTAGCTAGAAGATATGTTTGTATATGGAATCAAAATTGTTTTGTAGCAATTTAAAATGCATTGCATTTGTTCTATGTTGTCATTAGATGGCTATTTTTACAATCTTTGTATGTGTTTTCATGAGCTTTCCTCATTTTCATTCATTATGTCTTGAAGTATTTTTCCTAGTCCTATGTCATGCTTTACCACCAGAGGGCACTAGTGATTTCATAATACCTTTGCCTTGCTTCAGCATAACTACTAAGGTGCATTTTTACGGCTTAGAACACATAGAGTAATGAACTATTTTGGAACTCACTATGCTCAGAAGCACTTAGCAATGGACTGTTATCTGTTCTAGGATGCTATTAGATGGTAAGTCAGAAAAACGTCTTTGTGGGTGTTTATGAGCCTCATTCTTTTTACTTGCTATGTTTTGTAGCATCAAGCAAGATTTGTTATATGCTTTAAGCCATAGTTAAGATGGCTTACATACATTTCTTATGTCTACATGAGTCAAATTTGAAAACTCAACTTAGAAAAATGAGAAGTTCTTAATTATTTCTGGCTATAGGCTTTGAATGGATTTTAGATACACTTGTGTTTGTTTAGCCTAGCAATTTTTAGTGTTTCACCACCAGATGGAACTTTTGATAATATAACACCAGCGCTTTTGAATTTTGCATTATTCATGAAAACCTTATGCCTACAACATTCATAGCTATTCATTTGTTTTGAAACTTACCATGAGTCAGAGTACTTTGATATGGGATGCCATTTGTCTTAAGTTGTTATCAGATGGTGAGTTAAAAAAGTATTCTTATGTTTTTATAAATGGGTCTATATTAAAAGACCAAAGAGGTGTTTCAGCGAACACCTCTTTTTCGACACGTAATAAGCAAATGCACTAAAGCATGAACGCTCAAAACAGTGATTTCTTTCCCTGGGAAAGAATTCACTTGGCCATCCCTGTGTGTTCACCCCTTTCTTCAATGTAGTGCGATCTCGGAGTTGGTATATTTAATTAAGGGGGTGAAGGGGGGGCAAAGCCCTCCACGTTGTTATGTTTTAAAGTGTATGTGTGCGTGTGTGTGTGTGTGTGTGTGTGTGTGTGTGTGTGTGTGTGTGTGTGTGTGTGTGTTTGTGCTAGCGGTTTCTTTCCCAGGGAAAGAAACCACTGTTTTGAGCATTTGCTCTATAGTGCATTTGTTCATTAAGTGTCGACCAAGAGGTGTTCGCTGAAACACCTTTTTGGTCTTTTAATATAGACCCTTTATAAACATTATTACACATTTACCATGTTTTCTGAGAGATGTGTTATATGTTTACTACCACTAGAGGACACTCTTGATTTTTAAAATATCAGTGGTTTGACCTTCCATAACCATTAAGGTGTAACTTCAAGGCTCATTACATTTTGAGCAACTAATTTGTTTTGGGATTTATTATGCTTTATAATTCCTTGAGATGTTTCTTCTTCACCTGTTTTAGGATGATATCAGATGGTAAGCCTGGTAACTTGTTCTTGCATTTTTTATGAGCATTATTATTTTATTTGTCATACGTTTTAGTGCTTTGTGAAGACAGTTTTAAGTTTTACACTGTCATCTGATGCTTATAAACATTTGTTTGTTTGAATAGAATTTTAGTCATTTTAACAGGAACAGTGAAGAGCTATTTTATTATTACTGTAGTAGGATTTGGTTGTGTTTTTGTTCACTTACAGCAAGTGTTTCAGCTTATGTTTAGATAAACTTTTGAAATACATAAGTTCAGTATGTAAGCACTTGAGTTGCTAAGTCATGTGACAAAATGATATCACGTGACTATGGTTTTACATAGTTGATTGGCTCAATGTTTTTTAAAAATTATTTAGGATGATTGTTTTAATTGATTTGTATCTGAAGAAGTGTTGTGGAAGCAAAGCAAAAGCACTCATACTCTATTAAACTTAATTTACCTTTATCATGCTATGTTTACCATCTCCTTGGTTTTGCTTTTATTTATGACTTATTTACAAGGAGGTGGTTGTATCTTTTTACATGGCTTGTTTTTATTTTTCATTTTTCAAAATAATTGAAATGACTGAAGAAAAAACACAGAAAATAAACCAGCCAGTAATCCACACAAATTATTTTACTCTGATGTCTTAGACAAAGCCTTCACTAGTACAACACTACAAAACATACTGGCATTGAATACAAGAATCAATTAACACTTAATTACATATTTAATTCAACAGCCTCCAATTACACTCCTCATTTAACCCACTAGGGGAAGATGTATCATATGTTAAAATGTAAATTGATCCTTTACAATACATTGTTTCATTTCTAACTGTTCTATCAAACTGACAAACAGACTGTTTACAAAACAGTACCCTGTAACCCACTACTGTCCCTATGGTGCCATGTATCAAAATATACAGCTATAGACTTTTTCTGTTTCTTATTAGTAATATCTCTCGCGCATTCTAACAGCCTAATTTTAAAAATTGAATACTCCTCCCCACATAAAAATGTGTTACAAGGGTATCTGAGAGCATTCCCTATTCACCGACCTATTGACTGTACAGGGTTACACATGTTGTCCAGCCTTTGCTCTCATATTTATGGCTCCTACTGCACAACATATGTGGGATTCCACAACATCACTGGGATGAGAGCATGAATGACAGCACTAAATAATGATAGACCATACCTATCAACCTCTTACTGCATGACATCTGGACAAAACCTGGCATATAAGTGAAGGACAGAGGCCCAAACACAGGGCCATGTTTGAAATATTGCTCTTATACACTGAGAAAGTTGCTGGTGTTACAAGATTGGTTGCAAAATATCCTTTCTGAGGGATATGAAGTCAGAAACACAAATTGATGTTGCCATTTACTGATAGCAATCACCAGAGTATGCCACTGATTTGACAAGGACAACACCTGTCTGAGGAACACACCAAACATAACATGCAAACCTCTGGCCATTATGTGGATAGCCCTACAGTTGAGAGCTATGCAGACACATAACTTTGTCAGACTGAAATTCATGTAGAACTAGCATGTACACACAAACCCTGTAAAACTAGCAGTGTTCAAAGCATGTAACAGCAATACTCACATTCTGTCCCTAGGTCTGGAACCATATAAAAACATTTAGTTGGCCTGTGTCCACAAGTCTTGTTGTAAGAGGTATTCACACCTGCTGTCTGTAACACTGCTGCCCACACACCTTAGGGATGTCTTCCTTATAGGCAAAGTAAAGGGAGAACGCCCACATGAAGTAGTCAATTATAGGAGTGTGTTGCCATGACATTGGCTATTGGAAGAAGTGAGAGAGAGAGAGAACAAATAAAAACTAAAACTGGAAAACAGAAAAGAGAAGAAAAAAAAGGTGTGTGAAACATGTAAGCATGTAATCAACTGTAATACTTGGTCTGTAATAATGGAAAATATGACTTTGAAAAAATATATGTCCCAGCAAGACTTGCTGCCTGGTAGTGTCCATGCAACCCCTGGCAGGCCCAGTTCCCATGTCCGTGGCTGGATACAGTCAACTGTACACCCTGCCAAGTATGGTCTGCAGCTGTCCAGCAGCCACATGGCAGAACTGTGTGCATCCACACACACACACACACACACACACACACACACACACACACACACACACATACACACACACACACACACATATCACCATCACAGCTAGGGCACCTCCATACTTACACACACCACCCCTGCATGGCCCATTTAATAAACAACCCCCTAACCACATGCATGATGTCAACCAAATGGCTCAGCCTAGACCTTTGGCAAACCCATACCACACCCTGTGCATATGATGATACCTGTGCCACATCCCTGTCATCCCTACCATCGATGTAGGGACATGCTAATATGGTTTTGATGCACAGGGTGAATGTACTACAGTTTAGCAATGTAATGTTGTTTAAAGTGTTGTTAGCTAGCATGTTTAATGCTTACACATCAAGATGTGCAGCTGTCCAGCCATGACACATTATTGCTGTTATTAAACACTGACTGAATGTGGTCTCCATAATGTATTCTGTTTGTGTTCTAGGTGTCTGTGTGTCAAGAGGATGTTGGCCTGCTGTTCTTTCCCACATGTGGTGTGGCAGCGCGGTAACACAGTGACTGTGTCATATCAAGGGTACAGCTGAACACAAGTAACAAGCTATTGCATGTGCCACATGGCTGATAGGTCTGAGGGTTGTATACAGATAAGTGCATGGTGGCTGATGTAAGCAACTCTTGTACAGTGGACAATGGTAAGTGTACTGGGTGGCACACACCAAATGTTTGTGAATAGCACACACACACAGATGCTTTTGTGTTGATGCAACACACAGAGAGTACTGTTCATATGGATGTACCTCACTTTGCAGAGAACTCATTTTTGCAAATGCAATTCCACCAAGACCAAATTGCAAAAACCTGAAATCACTAAATAATCAGT